>NC_046665.1:5288075-5320688 GCF_010883055.1 Belonocnema kinseyi | reverse complement strand
TATGTAGAATATAGACTATGTCTTCCACATCAAAGGTTATACACTAGTGCCAGGTCTCTATCTCTCTCAGTCGCCGATTCATATATCCACATAACTCGTCACATTAATCACCTCGCTTGTTTCTACACATATATACAAGTTTTTGTATAGAATCACTGTACATAATCTTACCTCTCCTTTGAGAATTGAATCCTTTTTTTGGAAAATGAATATTAATTTTTATCAACATCCATTGCCTCCTGTGATTGGATTATGTAGCCCCATAGAGGTGTGTCGGATGTATGAGGAAGCAGCATCCTCTTTTCATCTCGCCATCTGAGGACGATCTTGTTTTGCTCAATTGAGTGAACTTCATGTTTATGACTTCAAATTAACCGTTGAGGCCGAGTAAGAGTTTGATAATGTATCAAAGTTTTCCTATAGTCCTTAAACGCGATTGTACTCAAAGTGGACCCTTTAATCGCTTTGGCTTTCTTTTTCTCCCCTTCTTCACCCAAAACTTTATAAGAATACAATTTTGACCTCAGCCCCACAAATTCAGTTACAATTTTCCCATTACATTCGTCATGCATGAGTCCCAAGACTTTTTTGTTTAGTAATTCAATTTCGTATACATTATTTGGTGGATAGTCTGAGGTGTCAAATTTATCGGAATCTTTTTTAACATACTCTCAAGCTGTCTGTGTCGGTGTAGGGTAATTTTGTCTTGTCACCAAATGTGTACTTCATGTAATTATAATGAAAGTCGAAAATCATTATCTTTGATATGTCTAGAACTGTGAAGCCTATATAGATGGGCTTATTGAATTTAATTTTGGTTTTACTCATTTCAATGATCACCATGTCCTCATCAAATATAGTACAGTTATGAAAGTTTGGTTTGGCAATCAGAGCTCTTGCACCCCAAATTCCCTCCCACTTTGTCACTAACCTAACATCTTTGTGCTTCCTTACGTTCTCCATGGTCTTTCCGAAGAGAGAGTTGTTCATGAGTTTGAAGAAATTTTTTTCAAATTGATTTTTTGCCTTCTTTCGCAAATCAGTATTCAAATCAATATAGGCTTTTAGCCATGGCTTTTACTTGAATTATAAAACTTGATGAATTTTAACAAGCTTCATTCCCAATTTAAAATACTGTTTTAAGTTCTGATAATCGAGAAAGTAATTCGTCTTTTATTTCAAATTGTTAATTAGTTTCGGGAGTTTAGATGTTGGAAGAGGAGGTACAAAATGTTTTGGACATAATGATAGGTCTTTATGGAAAACATGGAGTTCTTCTGGATATTCCAAATTTACTTCAAGAATATCGCCTATTTCTGAATCATCAGGAATGTTGAAAAAATTTCGTTCGTTTTCAAAATCAGCGAACCATTTAAAATTGCTATAGGGTAAAGAGTGGCTCATAACTTTACCATATTGATTGTTTATATGGAAATAAGTGATATAGGATTCGGGTACATTTTTATCAAAATTCGACACCATGAATCTATTATTTGCTTTCGCATACCTATTGGACCATTGAGACACACCACCTCTTATTGCTCCTTCAACAAGTAATAACATTTCAACAACTGTTAATAGATCGAGTTCAATTCTAGTATACTTTAATATACGAGTAGCATCGAAAGAAAGCCCTGGTGCTGTATAGTAATGCAATGGATCCAAATTATAAGTTTCAATGCAACGACATCTAAAACTTTCAAAAATGTCCGCCAAGAGAAAAGCATCACTTTTCAAGTATAAATCCGAATATTCACCTAACGTTTTTAAGTTAAATTTTTCCCACACCTCGCACACATGATTATAATGTTCATCTGAAATAACCTCATAGTTTAATTTAGAATAAAATTCCTCTTTTGCTGGCAGACAATCTTTATCTAATTTCTGCCAATTATCAACATAATCGTATGGAAATACACCTTTTCTTGTTAATAATTCAAATTCGTCATCATTTTTTGAATATTTTCTTATAATCAATTTTTCATCATCGCTAAGATTTGAAGCTAATTTGGAGAGGCTACTTGGCATAAATCCGAAAGAGTTTATGAATCTGAGTTTCACTTTTGTATTTTGCACCCTTTTCGTAAAGGATATACATTTTTCCTTTTTGATAAGTAATAATGAGATATCACCCTCAAAGCTTGTAGCCAATTCTTTGATGAAAAAGTGAGATTCTTAGCCAGATAAATTATGAAATACTATAGGAATTACATGTGAGTCTTAGTAATTTACGTTACACCTGTCATGAGAAGGGCCACAGTATTTACCTGTAAAATGTTCATGATCCTGATGTTTAACATCATCTTGGTTAAAATCTTGTTCGCAAACATGACAAACTTTTGCGTTTTGAAAATCATACTCTTGCTTTAATGTTAAGAGTTCCATTGAAACTGGATTTTTAAAATAAGAATCTGCTTTCTCAGCTATCATTTTCAACTCAAGGACAAATCACGTGATTCAATCCTTTCCGCGACAAACTTGAGGTTCAGATTGTGAATCGTCAAAACTGCATTTTGTGTAATAAGCAACACTTGTAGGTATATGTTTCTGATATGCATTTCCATGCATGTTAGTAACTAACCTAACAAACACTCTATGTCAGCATATACTGCAAATTCAACCCTCTTTTTGTATTTATAATTTTTAAATTTTTAAATGTTATCCTCTTCTGTGTGGAGTATTAGTGTGCAATTATTATTCAGATTGTCATAATCAATTCTATGTTTTTCAAGAGATTTCTCAAATCTAAAGGGGCACAAAGACCTGTCACAAAAATAAGTGGAACAATTCGCTTTTTGTTATTTGTGAGCTCACTAGTCGAGATAGATTTTTGATTAAAGCAAAATGATACACTTCTACATCTGAATAGTTTTTTGAATTTTTCCTGGCTTATAAAAACATAAACAATTTCCTCTTTCGTACTGTCTTTAGCAGACTCTAATCCGTATACATTTATACTTAAACCGTTCATTTTGTCAAATTTTGAAATATCCTCAAGAGTAATTGGAAACTTGATGTCATATTTGAGTTCTGAATTATCAAGCTTAGAATAAGAAGTGATTCGATCAGAATGAGTTTCAGCAGGATGAAGAACTGCCATTACTGATAAGAGAAAACAATACGAGTCTTTATTTTTAATATTAACTACAGCTTTTTTTCTCTGTATAAAAATAGGTAATTCAGTGAAATTTGAAGCTCCAACTTGAAAAGGGGCGTATCTACTTATGTTAACTGTTGAGCTAACTATTTCTATTATTCTCCACCCTGAATCTGATGTTTTTAAATCTTCAATTTTAACTTCAAATTGTTGACGAATTTTATCGTCAAACCATTCACCAATATTCGTAGACGTTAGAATAGGATTATTTTCAGTGCATACACGTTTTGCATCGATTTTTTTCTCCCCTCCCACTAATGCCTTGAAAATACCTGTGAATCCAACGCAAGCTTTGATATTACATATACTATTAATTGCATTCTTAGCCCGCAGAATACACATGCGTTTACAATCATACAAAAATGTATTTAAATTTTTATGAATTACATTCGTTACAATCCCAGTTCTAATTCGTGTTCGAAACGCACTTGCTACATCATCCCAACTCACCCTCTCACTCAGTTTCTTCGAAGCTCCACTCATACCAGTTGCCGTCTTGAGCAAATTTTTGAATTTTCTGCTTGCAGTCTTCAGAATACCAATTAACGTCATGATCGTACGTTTTTTTCCCACTGATAGCAGAATGTTCTTCCTCAATATTTTGTTTGATATCCTGATGTTTTTAGCTCCCGCCCTCGTCCACAATCTAATTTCATCAGCTGCTGGAGGTTGCTTTTCGAGTATAAGTTGATATCCCATCTTCATGATTTTTAGAACTTTTTTACATTTTTCGAAATCCATTTTGTAACAATAAATGGAATCAAAGAACACTTATAGAATCACTGTGTATATTTCCAGTTATATGAGATTATGTAAGTCCTGTTGTCAACTGATGACACTTGTAGAAACACTGCGTAGATTTCAAGTTATTTAAAAGTTATGTAAATCTTTTTATTCAGTGATGACACTTAAAGAAACACTACACAGATTTAAAGTTGTTTGAGATTATGTGAGTCTTGTTATTAACGGATGGAATCACCGAAAAAATTGTACTTTGATATAGATCTTGGAGAGTTTTATGCTTCAAACCTACTCGGTGGTTGTTTACCAGTAAAATGATAAAAAACAGAGAGTGCACCGCTTATATGGTTCCAATATTGGTAAAATATGGCAACACTGTCGATAAGAATTCTAGGAATCATGATGGCTTCATCAGAATGGAATTTTGTTTATCGAGAATTGTTTAACATTATATGAAATATGATGCCCCTGTTTGCAACTATCAAAGGAGAACGTTTAACTAATTTAGTTCACATAGATAAGGATTCCAGGAAGAGGCGATGACGTCATCAAAATGGAATTTTGTTTACCCCAGAAATTGTTTAACATTATATGAAATATGAAGCCTCTGTTGGGAAATATCAAAGAAGAACGTTTAATTAATTTAGTTCACATAGATAAGGATTCTAGGAATCGATGATAACGTCATCAGAATGGAATCTTATTTAACGAGAATTGTTTAAAATCATATAAAATATGACGCCTATGTCGGCAAATATCACAAGAGAACGTTGAATAAATTAAGTTCACATAGATAAGGATTCCAGGAATCGACGATGACGCAATGAGAATGGAATTTTGTTTACCGAGAATTGTTATCTTGGAAATTTTCAATGACGCATTATTGCGATAAACATTTAATACATAAAAAATTATATTATGTTGGGGTGAAAAACTTCAATTCCGGGAATAACAGTTATTAAATAGTCTAATATTGCGATATCGTATATCATATCATATTCCATATTTTTGGGGTTGAAAATATTCATTCCCACGATTTTCATGTATTGATTTCCAATATCGATAGTGTGGATCGTTCAAAACTGTGATTCGTTAGTCAACACAAGGAGCAAAACCAATATTACAGCCTTCTGCACACTAGCCACAAGCTTGCTATTCGTACGGGAAAAAGTGGTCCAGAACCCGCCTTACCTATCTACTATGTTTCGACGCTGTCCTAAACCTTTTGACAATTCCGAAAGCTATAAATGAGTCGAAACTGAAATAGCAAGCGAGAACGTTTCGAGTTTTAGATTTAGAGCCTTAACATACTCCCCCATTGAGAGGATTACGATCAACAATTTAATAATTTCTTTCTATCTAACTAGTGACATTTTCATCGATAGGTAACGGAGACAGTTTTTTTACATTTCGCTTCAAATCGCCGGTTGCAGTCTTAACGGTGACAGTTCTAATCACTCCATCTTCGCCAGGATAAGTTTTAATAACTCGACCCAAAGGCCACTGCATCGGTGGTAGATTATCATCTTTAAGGAGAACTACAGTTACTTACATAATATTGTGTTTCCCAGCGACCCATTTGTTCCGAATATGTAATTCATTTAAATATTCCTTATACCAACGGCTCCAAAAATTTTGACGAATTTTTTGAATATGTTGCCAAGCTGACGATCGATTGGATGGAGTTGACCTCAAATCGGTATCTAGCAGGTCATTAGGATCGGCGGAAACAGGAATTAAAGGAAGAGAATTTAAAAATCCCTCGACTTCGATGACAAAGGTGTTAAACTGTTCAAATGTAAATAATTCGTCAGTTATTACGCGTTTAAGGTGATGTTTAAAGGACTTTACTCCCGATTCCCATATGCCACAAAAATGAGGAGAAAGGGGAGGTATAAAATTCCATTTAATTCCCGTGTTTCCGAAGGAAATTGTGACATTTTCTTTGATGTTCATTTGAGTTGTATAGAGCAAAGATTTCCTTTAATTGATTATTTGCGCCAGCAAAATTTGTCCCGTTGTCAGAAAAAATACTCTTCGGTTTTCCTCTTCTGGAAACGAATCTTTTTAACGCGGTCAAGAATCCGTCGGTTGTAAGACCGCTAACAACTTCTAGATGAATTGCCTTTACCACAAGACAAACAAAAACAAAAACGTAAACTTTCATGTTCTTTTGATTGCGAAATTTCTTCTCCTTCATGAAAAAAGGTCAGCAATAGTCAATTCGCACGCTCAAGAAAGGTCACGCTTTTATTGTTCTTATCTTTGGTAAATCTCCCACTTTAAACTTGACTGTAGAAGGAATAACGCGATAAAAACGGACACACTTGCCGATAATTCGTCGAACTTGATTATGCCCGTCAGTTATCCAAAATTTTTGTCGAATTGCGTAGAGTGTATTTTGGATACCAGAATGATAATTTTGTTCGTGATAATATCGAATTATCAAATCTGTTACATGATGTGCCTTCGGAAGCAGGATCGGATGTCGCTGAGAATATGCGACATCAGAATTTTTTAATCTTCCCCCCACTCTCAGGGTTTTTTCGTCATCGAGGAAAGAATCTAAATTCAAGAGGTTGTTTGTTTTCTCTATTTCATTACCTTCTTGTAACAAACGTATTATACCGACTAAGGCGTTTTGCTGAATTATTTTAATAATACGAATTTATGAAATTTTTCGTTTTTTTTATTGTCAACGAGCCTGTTGTTTTCGCGTCTTTGAAGTTTTTAAACCGAAAGCAACAGGCTACAAAAAACTTCAAAGCCAAAAATGAGGAAAATTTCTGAATAATGTCTGGTTCCTTGGCATCAGTGAGAAGGCAAATGTTTCTTTTTTGTTCTAAGGGATTTCGCTCAAATTTCAGAGCAAGTTGAGGCCATTGAGATTCGGGTTTGACCAACCATGATGGCCTTTTCCGCCAAATGGGATTTTTTAAAAAGTCATGCGGTAGTTGACCACGAGAGAACGCGTTAGCTGGATTATCATTCGACGGCACGTGGCGCTATTGTTCTACTTGAGATTGATGTTGAATGTCTGCAACTCGATTCGCGACAAATGTTTTTAACATATGTGGTGACGTATGAATCCAGTATAGCGTGATAGGTGAATTAGTCAAAAGAAAAGTTTCTTAAAATTTAATATCAATTTTTCCTTTGGCTTGATTCGAGATTTTTGCGAGAAGTTGAGCTCCACATAATTCTAAACGCGGGAGTGAAATGGTTTTTAATAGTGCAACGCGAGCCTTTGCATAGAGTAATGTGGATTTAATGCGACCTGCCTCATGTTCCGATCTGAGATATAGATAAGCCCCTAATTCACCCTCGCTAGCATCGCTGAATCCGTGCAACTGTACGCTGACAAAATCGTCTTTTAAAATTTTTCTTTCAAATGAAACGTGATTAATCGAGTTCAGTTGATTGCAAAAATCCATCCAAATGGTATACTCGCTACTAGAAACTGATTCATCTCAATCTAATTTTAACAACCAAAGTTTTTGCATAATTTGTTTGGCATATAAAATGATTCGACCTAGAAGTCTCAGTGGATCGAAGATTTTAGCAATCTCCGAGAGAATTGCTCTTTTCGACTTGACGCATTGTGCATTGACCGGTATAATAGTATAAACAATACAATCATTTTTCGCGTCCCACATCACTCCTAAAGCTTTCAGCGTTTGTCCCTTATCGGAATGAAGGTTAGGAATGATATCGGTTTTATCAATTCCATTTAGGATTCGCATGTCATTTGCGGCCCATTGCCGAAGATTAAGCCCTCCGCGTCGCAATATCTGTGTAATTTGTTCGCGTACTTAAATAGCCCTTTCGACAGTATCGACTTCAGTAATTAAATTATCGACATAGAAATCATTTTTTAAGAAATTTACAGCCGCGAGATAATTTTGTCCTTCGTCTTCGGCAAGTTGATATAAAAATCGTATAGCGAGGAAAGGAGCTGCTGAATCGCCAAAAGTAACTGTATGCAATTCAAAGGTTTTTATTTCATTAGCTTCTTTCCACAGTATTCGTTGATACTTTTGGTCATTTTTCTGTACTAGTACTTGACGATACATTTTTTCAATATATGCTGAAATTACGTGATTGTTTGAGCGGAATCTGAGAACGAGAGAAACTATATTGTCTTGTACAGTGGGACCTACCATTAGTAAATCGTTAAGCGATAGACCTGAGCTCGAAGGCAACGACGCATTGAATACTGGTCGTACTTAAGTGGTCATACTAGATTCTTTTATTACTGCGTGATGCGGCAAATAAAATACATGAGGAGTGGAAGAATTCCTGACTTCGGACGCGTGATTCCGAATCTTTCACGAATTTGTTTGACAACGATTTCAGTCATTTTAAGGCCTTTGATCGAGATTCTCCTAATTTGTACGGATTTTGCTTCAACGGTAGGGCTACGATATATCTACCTTCATCGCTTCTAGACACGATTTGCTGAAAATACTTTTCGCATTCAAGTACTTCAGCTGACAAATTGTATTTATTTTGATGAATCTTGATTATTACTTGATAAATTGATTTGACCGATACAAACGAGACATAGGGTAGGACCTGAACCTAATAAAAGGTTAACTCACGCTGCTACTGCTGATATCCAAGCCATTGCAGCCAAGGATTCATATGCAGCTCCAATAGACATAGCAGGTGTACCGTCTTCATTGGAGCGTCGCTTACCTGAAGTACCTGCTCTTCGACTCGACATCTTGGGCATGCTTGTTAAATAGCATTGACTATATATCAGCCTTCTTTGAGACTGGATAAGGACACCTGAAACCTGTGGAATTGGGGAAATTCAGCATTGTCTTCAGCACTTCCAACGGCAGCAAAGCAATCGTCTTTAATGTTCCTGGAGACAAAGAGGAAACCACCATGGGAGACGGTGAAAAAAATGGCCCAAACAGTATAGACCAACCATAGTGATGCAGGAAACTATACATTTTGAGAGATAAAGTTCAGTCTCCAAGCGAAATGCTTATGCATCAGATTATTGCTGTTAAATTTGAATATTTCAACGAGCAAATTTAACAACAATTACCGAAATCATTTTTTGAAAATCTAAAATAAAAATAAAATAAACTAAAAGAAAACACGAAATAAAAGTATACTTTTATTTAGTGTTTTTGAAGATAACCAGTATGTTTACATCCAATATTGCTGCAAAAGTGAAATACTTACTAACTATACCACTTTTTATTGTTAAAGATGTATGAATCAAAATAAACATTTTACGGAATAAAATAAGCTGAAAATAAAAACTGTGATTTTCCTTCCTATGACCTGTCCCCAACGATAATTTTACGTAATATTATCTCATTTATGTAATTTAGTTTTAGCAGAATTAGGGAAATTTAATTATTTTTATTCACTATTGGTATAAAATAATATTTATTTGCGATTTTTAGAAATAATCAATTTTTATATTCAAATTTTTCGTACTGAATGAGTGTTAATACTTCTGGCATTTGCAGTAGTGATTTGGTTGTATTTTTAGGTTATGTCAACCCTTATATTTATGTTAATGACCCTCCCATAGTGCCTGTCATGTGCGGATTCCCCCACTCTAAATTCCCCATAGTACCTGTCATGGCGGATTTCCCCCACTCTGAATTTCCCATAGTACCTTTCAATTCGAATTTCCTCCACTCGAAATTGCCCATAATATCTGTCATGGCGGACCCCCACTCCAAATTCACCATAATATCTGCCACGGCGGACCCCGCACTCCAAATTTTTCATAATAATTGTCATGGCGGACCCCCATTCCAAATTCTCCATAATATCTGTCACGTCGGAGCCCCCACTGCAAATTCTTCATAATATCTGTCATGGCGGACCCCCACTCCAAATTCTCCATAATATCTCTCATGGCGGACCCCCTACTCCAAATTCTCCATAGAGTGCTCTATCTACTAATAAACGAAAAAATTGAAATTGTAGGGGATGAAACTTCTCAATGAAATGAAAAATACATTTATATCGCAAAAAACTCTTTTTCAAAGACATATTTTCAAACAATTAAAACCAAACACAATATTTTATCTTATCATAAATGGACAAGTGAAAAACCCCAATGTAACGCCGAAGATGTATAACATTTATGTTATGGAAAATTTCATTTCGATTGTTACGAGCTCCCTTGGAATTGAATTAATTATTTTAATTTTATTTTACTGACTCGTAACCCGAGCATCCAGTGACGCTAGTGATATGAAGCAACACCTTAGATGTTGGGAATAAAATGCTTAGCAGGTAAGTGAAGGACTAATCTTCACTATATATATCAATCATGTTTAAATTCTAAGCGTAAGAAAAAAAACTAGAGAGAGCAAGAAGAAAATAAAGACAAAAACACAGCACTCCAAAGTGATAGGACTCATCAATAGACTTTGAAAGCTGCAACGAATACGTACATGTATGTCAAAATTCTACATCGGCTGAGATGCGAAGTCATGCACTAAGAAGAGGAGGGTTCCCAGTGCGTGCGGAATGGATGTGAGTCCCGCTAAGTACAAGATTACTGGGAAGCACAGGACCAATCAGCGGCGGAGACTCGGCGCGCTGACTCAATTCAGCGCAACCCCTGGAACAGCAGTAATGAAACGCGACCAGCGTCAAATAAGAATTTCATGATACCAATCTTAGTATAATCTTAAAATACTAGGGGCGCTCCGACTCACGTTTGAGGTGAGCCAAGAGGCCGGTCTCAGCATTCATTCGTTACTCTGAGCTTAAAGCGAACAGGCACACAAACGCAAGGGGGATATATTGTCCTGAAATTGGAGAGAAACCAAATTGTTGAGAGCCCAAAAATGAGAGGTACAATGAGAGGATCAAGGCAGCTGCCAGGTAGGCCCATTAACTTCTGTATTTAGTTAATTTAATAAGGTATCACCGTTCACGACGTGTTGCTGAAATGGTAGGCACACGCCGTTGAAGCTTGTTTGTCGCTGACCTCGGACAAGGTCATAACTTGTTCCTTTTATTTTTGTAAGAGTAAATTCAGTGATTTGTTTTTGGGGTTAAATTTAAAGTATAGTCGAATTTAATAGATGGGGTCTTCCACCCCCTACTCATCAATGACGACGGTGAATTGTACGCGTAGTTTAATGAATAACTTATTAAATTGGCATCGAACGAGCCAAACAATCTCGTGCTAATTTTGGGAACACGGGTTCCCCCTTGTACCGTCTGAGTCTGAACTTCTACTACTACTAAAACAATTAAATATTATTAAAATGAAGTGTTGGTGGATCTTATAGCCTACCCCATCTTTCGTGCGTCACATCTTACTCACTCCACTTTATCGGAGCGGTCCGACCCAAACTTGATTAATATTTCGAATCAGTGTAAATTTTGATAGTTTTGGTGAAAACCACCTGGCGCCCTTCAGGCAAATTCTTGGACTCATCTGCGAGTCCAAAATACATAGTAAAATCGATATAAATGACTAATTGGGCAGAAATCAGTCATAAATGACGCCCATTGTATGGGCCTGAGTGACGTGAAAGGGAGGTTAAGTGGGATAATTCAAGATTGGAATTCGTTAAAATTTCATAAATTCCAATGATGAAAAATAAAATTGAAAGTCAAATGCGAAAAATAAAATAATCAATCGGAACAAAGAAAAGTTCCAATTAAAAGTGTTAAAGTGTTGCAAAATGCCAATTATTCGGTTCAAGTAGAACAGTCTGAAATAACGCATGTTTTAGGTCATTGGATTACAGATTAAATACTCTTGGCACAATTCTTGCCAGCCATTATTAAATTGAATATTTAGAGTATGAATCAGTTAAAATTTGTCCAACAATAGTAGTAAATGTCGGACGAAAGGGAGATCGAAGTCCCACCCTACGTTTTATCGATGTCTGAGGACAACCTCAGACGATACTTGGACGATAGTCACACCCCTTTCAGCCATCTTCCGGTACGACTAGCGTTCATACAACCTACATTTGTTTCCCGAGGCCAGTACTGTTCCGAATTCGCATTCTAGCATTCGTCAGGTCCCTACCAATCTAAACAGGGGATCGGAGGGTAGTCCAAACGGGCCATCTTTACGAGTGGAACTAATCCGAACTCAGTATTTTCAGCAATCAGTTCAATCAGGCTCGGACTTACACAATAGGTCCTCGGTCCACAATACACTTTTCAGTATTGGAGGGGCAGTCCCTGGAGTAGGGAAACACCCTGTGATGTGAGCGACTCGCACAGCTGAACCACGGCAAGGTAACACCCCATTTCAGCAGTCCACCTTTGAATTGCTACCGTCCACCCTACCACTATATTCGTCCATTTTTGCACACCTCCTTCAGTCAAGAGGGGCCATGCCCCTTCCCACACAGTACTTCCAATCAAGAGCCCACTATAGGACTGTCGACATTATTGTCAAGAATTGGGGAGTCACTTTCAATGGGGATAATGAGACGAGTGCAGAAAACTTTTTAACAAGAGTGGAGAAGGGGCGTTCGGTCTCAGGCCTTGCGGATGAGGAATTGATGATAGGAATTCAAATCATCCTTGAGAAGTTACCCCTGCAGTGGTTCCGATATAACTGTCATGCCTGGCCTACATGGCAGCATTTTGAACCGGCTTTGCTTATGATGTACGGAGACATCAATTATCAGTGGCGTCTTGAAGAACAAGTCGACACTCGTTATTAGGGTCGCGATGAAAGGACCGCTAATTTTCTAACATGTGTACAGGGTCTACTCCTTAAAATTTTAACGGCCGGTTACAATGACAGAACAAATGGACCAAGCCTATCGTAATCTAAGACCAGATCTTCAAAGGTCTTTTCGCCGTTTTGAATTTTCTGATTATAATCAATTAACGCTGCTGGCAGTAGAAGTAGAACGCACGGCAAACTTAGATAAAGAAGAGTGTGTACCACCTAGCCAGGACGATTCATTCTTACATGAATTGACTTATGCGAAAAATACTAAACTTTCTTATTCAGCTGGTAGAAATGCTAGTGGCAGCACCTCGAACGATGTCAGCTCCTCTCTTGAGTCATTGGTGAGTGTATTGGTAAAGTTGGTGGACAGATTAGGCGCCACGGCCTCGTCACATGATGAGTCTGGCTCGGGTACTGGTGGGAAACCTAGAAATAATAATAATAGACCCAATTCGAATACCAATAGAGGCGAGAATCTTGAGGAGACGAGTACGGCGCAGTCCTTAACTAAACGTTATCACAATAGAGGAAATCCACTTCCAGGGCAGAGAACCCAACCAAAGGCCGAACCACCTTGCTATAATTGTGGTGGCGCCGACCATGGGTGGAGCAATTGCCAAACCAAATGGGCCAAAATTTACCATAATTGCGGAAAACATGGCCAGATCAAGCGAACTTGTGATTCAACTCATTTTCAGGGAAACTGTTAAGGGAGGTCTGTCTTTGGGTCGACGCCACTCCTTGTATCCCAAGGCGGACCCTAAGTTCTGCTATAAATGATATACCTGAATTAACTACCTCAAATTCAAATATTCAACCTGAATTGATTCAGAAATCATGTTCTGAACCTAAATCTGAATTTACTCAGAAGTTACCTTCTAAAAATCAATTCGAATTTTCTCAAAAATTGTTTGTAGAAACTCAGATTGGAGTGAACTTCAATGAATCAACCTGAATTCTTGAATCGGGGAGGGAGACCTCCCCACCCTCAGTCGCTCAAATGAATTCGGAAACCCATTGGCCCGCTGATTTTTCAAAATCACTCTTTCGTTCTCAATTTGATCCATCTTTGAGTGCTGAACTGCCCAGACTCTTAGATATTCACGGGACGACGGCGTTAATCAGTAAAAGTTCTGGTGAAACTAGACCTGATCGTCTGTCAGGGATTGGCACCAATTCGAGACCCTACGTCAGTATAAAGTAGGGGGTACTAAAATCCATTCGTGAGTAGACACAGGTTCATCAAGAACGTATCTGGGATCAGTCGGGGTACAGATACGCAGTGCGGATGGTTATAAGATCGATCATTCTAAGGCAGGCGAGGTCATGATGGCGAATGGCACTATTGAGTCTATCATTGGCGATAAGTGTCTGCCGGCTACCTTCTCAGGAACCACCCATTCAATACATTTTTAAATCATACTGGGGCTAACTGATACTTGTGTGCTAGGCATGGATTTTGCCGAAAAGTTCGGTTTTGTTCTCAATTTGCGTAACAAGAAGTTGTGATTGGCTGACGAACCAATAATAAAATTTGCGTTCCGGCCCACGAATGAGAACGACCTTGATACTTGCAAGGGTATCGCCTTGCTGGATACGGCGGAAAAGGTTAGGTTAGACCAAATATTGTCGGGTATAATCAAATTAAAGTCCGATAAGTTTTTGCCGCGAAATTTGTCGAACACGTGATTTTCACGCATGGGAGTCCTCCGATTCATCAAAGGAATCATCGGATGTCACCTAAGGTGACATCCGATGTAACTACCGCCTGTGCATTGATTTTCGACGGATTACTGATGTGTCGATGAAAGATGCGTATTCGATTCCGTTCATGGCAGAAATCCTGGATCGCTTAAATTCGGCGCGATACATCTCAACCTTAGATTTGAATAAGGCCTACAACCAAATCCCTCTGAGTGATGATAGTAGGCTTATCACGGCTTTTACTGTCCCAGGAAAAGGGCTGTACCAATTCAAACGCATTCCGTTTGGTCTCACCGGAGCTCCAGCAACCTTTCAACGGGTGATGGACAAGGTCATCACTGCGGATACGAGGCCACACGTGTTTGCCTACATAGATGACGTAATCGTCATAGCTGAAACCTTTGACGAGCATTCTTACTGGTTGGAGCGAACCATTACACGCTTGAATGAAGCAGGACTAACGCTCAACCCAAACAAGTGCAAGTTTTGTCAAACTGAAGTCAAGTTCCTGGGATTTAAGTTAAATAAAGATGGGTTATTGGTAGACGTTTAAATTGCGTTAGTTTAAAAATTTAAATGTAATTCAAATGCATCGAAATTAAAGCTTTGTGCTAGAAGCATGAGTTTACCTCGGTAGACAGATTACATTTTTAAGTTCAAAATTTTTAAACTAAAGAGTGAATGTAAATTCGGAGGTAGGTTTGTCTTGTGATTTTAATTTTCTCTGTTATCTGACCTTTCGTACGGATTTGATTAGAAATATTATTTTCAGTAACCAAAAATTCGTCCTATAAATACTAATCCCTTCACTAGCCTAGTAAGAGGTACATGTAAGAAAAACATGAGATTTTTCAGGTTTCTTTAAAAAAAAAATGACCACTCATCGTGAAGGAAGAAAAGTCCGTTCGCGAAATGAAACGTTTCTCAACGAAAGTAACATTAAAATTAACGGACAATTAGTTAAATTCGTGAAACCTGAGCACTTAGATCCGGAGTTTAACTTCATGGAGTTGAAAAGCGACGCGGAATTTTCAGCGCTTTTTGATTCTCTGATTAGTCGAGCTACCAGCGAAATCGCGGTAAAATTTCAGCCACAAACACGTCTCACGAACGTGAGATAGGTGGTTACAATCTGCAAAGGCATCAATACGACGATCCAGCAAAAGCCTCGTGCACCCTAAGAACACGGAGCAACCCATGGACTACCGCCTTCTGCATTTTTCCCGCAAGTGTTTTAGAATATTCTTGACACGCAGGGATGCTTTTTAGGGCATTAGCAAGTGAAACCTTGGCACCTTCAAGAGCGCCGATGATAAAGACGATTAGTTTAACAGAATATTCCGGGTACGATCGTTGCAACTCCCTTATACGGTCTCGATACCTCTCTTTCTTTTCATTCTCCTTGGTTATGATGTTTTTCTCAGCTGGTGCGGAAAATTCGATAACGAACATGGTTCGCTTCACAAAGTCAAGAAGAACCATGTCAGGCCTTGAGTGAGCAACAGCAACAATTGTCGAGAATATAAAGTTCCAGTATATGCAGCACTTCCCCTTCACAACAATTGACTTGATTTCCATAGGAGCATTTAGAGGAGCGATATTGAGGTTAATGCCGTAAGAGTGATAGATATGGTAATAAAGCACTCTTAGTGCCGCATTGTGCCTTTAAATGTAGGTCGTTCCCGCGTGAGTTGGAAAACAAGACAGTATGTGAGCTAAATGCTCGGGGTGTGCATGGCACGCCCTGCAGCTATCATCAGGAATGTCTTGGCTCAAAATGACGGTATGTTAAGGTGGAAATGACACCGTCTTGGCATGCAAAAATAAAACCCTTCGCACCAGACTTCAATCCAGGCGATTTAAGGAAAGCAAACGTTAGCTCAGAAGATATTGACTGATCCTTCACATTTCTGTGGAAGATACCGTGCATCCTCTTATCGAGGAGCTGTTCCCGAAAGTTATTCTCTTGTGCTTTCTTAATCCGGGATTTCAGGAGTGAGGACTCGAGATAGATAAGATCCTTTGCCCACTTCTTCGTGATTCCTGACCATTTTAAGAAGAGACTCTCTTCCATTTGCAACTCTATGTGCTGTACCCAGAATAATCCTGTTGTGAAGACATTCAAGACTCAATATTCCGCGACCCCCTTGACGGCGTAAGATGTACAGTCGCGGAACGGAAGACTTAAGATGCATGCTTTTGTTCATGTGCATAACCTTTCTTGTCCCGATATCAAGGGATCTGAGCTCGTTCTTCGCCCATGGAACTACTCCAAATGAATAGAGTACTACCGGGACGGCAAGCATGTTCGTTGCAGATACATTGTTCCTCGCCGACAGTTCGGCAGACAAAATATGTCGGATGAGACGTTTGTATTTGCTTCGGAGAGTATCCTTTATAGATGTCACATCCTGAATGCGGCTCTGTGGCACGCCCAGTTATGTATAAGTCACTCCAGCGCAAAGGTGTCGTATAGCGCTTCTATCAACGAGCTCAGGATCTTCAGGGATGCCATTAAGTTTTCCTCGCTTCGAATAAACCTTGGCGCATTCGTCGAACCCAAATTCCATTCCAATTGCCTTAGTATACCGCTCGACAATCCCTAGAGCTAGATATAGTTGCTCTTTCTTTTTAGCATAGATCTTAAGATTGTCCATGTAAAATACATGAGTGACCTTGTACTTTCGACCTGAAAGTTTTCCGCACAAGCACCCGTCAGAATGGTGAAGTGCTAGAGATAGTGGCAATAATGTAAGGCAAAAGAGAAGTGGGCTCTTCGTGTCGCCCTGAAAGATACCTCTCTGAAAGGTGACCTTCATAGTTGTCACACGATTTTTTCCAGATCAGATAGTAAATCTGGTTTTCCAAAGCGGTATTAATCTCTCTTTGCGGATGAACCTTTAAGATTTCCAAAAGACAGATGATAAGTCTATGGGAGGTCGAATCGAAAGATTTCCGATAATTAATCCAGGCGATCGATAGTTCATGCTGGTAGAATGCTGCATCTTTACAGACACATCTATCGATGAGCAGGTTCTCCCGACATCCGGCTACGCCGTTCTTTAAGCCTCGTGGTTCATACATTTCTTGCCACACAGGTTCAATTGCCCGAACAATCCTATCATTTAGGATAGCTGTGAATATCTTACAAAGTGTGTTCAGACAAGTTATTGGCCTGTAATTCTTCGGGTCAGCTAAGTTGCCTATTTTCGGCAGGAGTATTGTGCGCCCTTCCACCAACCACTCTGGAATCGGCTCTTCCGACTTCAAATATGGGTCAAATGATAGGTGGCCCGATGATAGCTGCAGGGCGTGCCATGCACACCCCGAGAATTTAGCTCACATACTATCCAGTTTTCCAACACGCGCGGGAACGACCTACATTCAAAGGCACAATGCGGCACTATAAGTGATTTATTACCATCTCTGTCACTCCTACGGCATTCACCTTAATATCGCTCCTCTAAATGCTCCTAGGGAAATTGAGTCAATTGTCGAGAATGGAAAGTGCCGCATATACTGGAACTTTATATTCTCGACAATTGATTCTGTTGCTCACCCGAAGCCTGACATGGTTCTTCTTGACTTGGAGAAGCGAACCATGTTCGTTATCGAATTTTCGGTACCAGCTGACAATAACATCATAGCCAAGGAGAATGAAAAGAAAGAGAGGTATCGAGACCTTATAAGGGAGTTGCAACGATTGTACCCGGAATAATCTGTTAAACTGATCGTCCTTATCATCAGCGCTCTGGGAGGTGCCAAGCTTTCACTTACTAATAGCCTAAAAAGCATCCCTGCGTGTCAACAATATGCTAGAACACTTGCGGGAAAAATGCAGGAGGCGGCTGTCCTTGGGTCACTCCGTGTTCTTAGGGTGCGCGAGGCTTTTGCTGGATCGTCGTATTGATTCCTTTACAGACTCTAACCACCTATAATAACCTAATAACTATAATAATTTTCGGAATCTTCTCAAATATGAGAATCAAACATTACATGAACATAATTAAAAACAAAAACCTGAATATTAACACTTTTTTATTCTTCTCAGAGAAAATATCAAACAGCTAGAATATATATGGACGAAATACTTTTCAGGTTGTTAATTAAAAACAAGAAAACCGTGACATCACGCGCAGAATGACTCGCCCCCCATATGTCACGATTTGTCATGTTTGACAAGAACCCTCCCCCCTCCTGCCCTCCGGTGCGTGGTATCATATGTGAACGCTTCATATATATATTAGCGTGGTCCAAAAATGCATTGCAAATTTTTTTCACTCTGGAGAGCAAGACACTGCCTAAAAAGTTTCCATTTCCGGAGAAAGAAAATCCATAATTTTTACTTGTTTAAAATTTGAATATTAACACGTGCCACTACGCACTTCAAAATCACATTTAATTAAAATGAGGAAATTTTGAACCTTCGAAAAATTGAATTCATTTTTCAGAATTTCACAGAAACGTGCCCAGTTTTTTAGGATTTAAGAAGAGTTTCTACGAAATAAAATGTGCTAATAAGTTTCATCACCTAAAGATGTCAAATATAATCGTATTTTATCATCGACATGTACTATTTTCTCATTTGTTTGAAGTTGTAAATTTTTTTTAAAACATTGTGTAATTATTTAAATAATTATTTATTTTCAAAATTTCTAAAAATGTAAGCCAGAGATGTCTACTTTTCCTAAATTGGTATCGTATGCTACTTTTAGTTGAATAATTACATAATTTTGATACATTTCTTTCAATATCTAAGAAATTTCTATTTGTTTAAAAAAATGTAATATGCCCGTCCTATTTTTCTGGTTAAAATAATCAGAATCCTGATTGAATCAACCAGAATTCTGGTTAAATTAACTATACAACCAGGTTAATGTAACCAGATTTCACGGTCACTCTAGCCAGACCAAAATAGTAAGGCCATATTGAACCAGAATTCTGGTAGATTGAACAAGACATTTTTTGCATGGAATTATAGAACGAAGCATAGAGTACTAAATTAGAAAGAAATTTGCTATCTCTGACTCAATTGTTAGCAATTTTGAAAATAGACAATTAATAATTATTTAAATAATTACATAATGTTTTTAGAAACATTTACTACTTCAAACGATGAAAAACAATATTATTTCTATAAAAAACAACGGAAATTGCTAACAAGTAACAGTAATACGTAAAAATCAATTTTTTTATATTTGGGGGGGGGGGCCTTCCCCTGTAGCTCGAAAAGCATTTCTTGGTGCACCCTAATATATATATATATATCGATTGTTTCTTATGCAGCAGCGGGATGGCTCCCCCTGGCGGATGAGAGGGTTCTCCAAAAGCTTGGCTCCGTGCAGCGGCGCGTGCTCCTCGGCGTGGCCCGTGCATACAGCACTGTGTCGGCCGCGGCGCTCTGTGTCGTTTCCTGACTCATGCCGGTAAGATATCAGCTCCAGGAACGAGCTGCCCTATACAGTCTCAGGAAAGGAGAGGATATTGAGATTGGAAGACTTACAGTGGCTCGCAATGAAATAGATAATGAAACAAGACGGAAAATAAGATCATGGAAATTTTAATGCGAAACTTGAGAGTTTTAAGAGGGTCGATAATGCGGAATTCACGTGCGGGGCAATTGAATCCATGCAGCACGTGCTGCTGGAATGTGATCGGTTTGCGGTTGAGAGGGCGGAACTGTTCTCGGGCCAAGAGGGAGTCGAAGTGGTATGGCCAGCTGTTGCTCCACGACTAGTGGAGCAACAGATGTTCGGTCCCTTCTCCTCCTTCGCAAACAAAGTCCTCTCACTCAAGGAGACAGATATTGCGGAAAATTAATCTTTACGCAACCAACTCAGCATTCAGGAATCGGAGCCCGAATGTAACGGAACGCCGCCGTCACTTCCAACTGCGTGTAACGGTCTTAGAGTGGGTACGACAGCAACTCTATCCTACCTTTCCAAATCCTTATCCCTCTCAATCTCAATAATAAAACTTTTCTTTCAGCATCTGACCAGTAAGATACTGGGAGAGGAACATGAGAATGTTCCTCGAAACTAGGGTGAAGTATCTCCTTGTCCTTTTCTGGACAGGGAGAGACTAGGAGTAGGTCCTCCACGAGGTCCCTGCTGGTAACACTTTCAGGTCCATTCGTGTACATGCAAGTGGCTAATCTACTTCCCTCTAACGAGGCACCTTGGTCTTCTTAGCTCGGAATGATTCTGCATTGAAGCCTTTCGGCTTCTTTGTGAAATTTGCGGGCAGTTTTTCTGAGCTCGGAGAAACTTGTCAGTTAGGCGAAGCTGGATGGTCGATGTAAAAGGTTTTAGAGAGTTTGAACGTGAAGGTCATTCCTAAAGTCAATTTCAACGAGGAATTCAATGGTGATCTTTATTTTGACCTTGAAGTTGACCTTCATGTCTTTTTGAAGGACAACTTTCTTTGTTTGAATGGAAATCCCCTTTTTTTAGATCTGCAATCGATAAAGCGGAAAATTCTACGTTCAGGTACGTACCCAAGTCATAGGTCAATTGTAACGTTTAAGATCAGTTAGAGGTTATTTGAAATTAACAAAGTTTTCCAAGAGGTCAGTGTAATTTTTGAAGTAAATTTCAACGAGGAATTCAATGGTGATCTTCATTTTGACCTTAAAGTTGACCTTCATGGCTTGTTGAAGGTCAACTTTGTTTTTCAAATAGAAACCCCCTTTTTTACATCTGCAATCGATAGAGTGGACAATTCTACGCTCGGGTACGTACCCAAGTCCTAGCTCAATTGTAACGTTCAAGACCAGTTAGAGGTCATTTGAAATTAACAAAGTTTTCCAAGAGGTCAGTGTAATTTTTGAAGTAAATTTCAACGAGGAATTTAATGGTGATCTTCACTTTTACCTTGAAGTTGACCGTCATGGCTTTTTGAAGGTCAACTTTGTTTTTTTGAATGGAAACCCCCTTTTTTACATCTGCAATCGATAGAGCGGAAAATTCTACGTTCAGGTACGTACCCAAGTCATAGGTCAATTGTAACGGTCAAGGTCAGTTAGAGGTTATTTGAAATTAACAAAGTTTTCAAAGAGGTCAGTACAATTGCTGAAGTAAATTTCAGCGAGAAATTCATTGGTGAGCTCTGTATTGATCTTGGCGATGATCTTCAAGGTTTTTCAAGGTTTGTTCTAAGCAGTTCACGTTTACGTTTAGCATTACCCAAGAACAACGACGTGGACGTAGTAAATTCTGTGCCCTTTGGGGTGCTTGATTAGCGTGAGTCCCCTTGCCTCTCACACCTAAGTGAAGATGTTCGAACTGAAAACCTTGAGCTTCTTGACAAAACTCTATGCGATTGTAAAAATGAGTTGCAGAATTATGAATCATCTCCCTATCAATCAAAGTAGCCTGTTGCAGAATCCGATTCTGCAATTCGTCTAAGCTTTGCGGTTGCGTTGAGTATACTTTGCTCTTTAAATAACCCCAAAGGAAATAGTCGAGAAGCGTCAGATCAGGAAATCTAGCAGGCCACTCGATTTCGCCCCTTCTTCCAATCCACCTTTGAGGGAACTGAGTCTCCAAATATGCTCGAACCTTCCTACCGTAATGAGCCGCTGCTCCGTCCTGCTGGAACAAAATATTCTGAAATTCGTCGTCTGTAATCTCCCTTATTCTTGGCCCAAACATTAATCTTTTGTGGATATTGTGCGTGACTCTCCAATATCCAATCAGGATTTGTGTCGGACCAATATCTACAATTTTGCCTGTTAATTTCACCTTTTAAAGTGAAAGTAGATTCATCTGAAAATACTGTATTGTACAAGAAAAGAGGATCTTGATCAATTCTGTCCATCATAATTTCACAAAATTCAACCCGACGGTCAGAATAGTCTTCATTGAGCTCTTGTATCAGATGAACTTTCTAAGAATGGAAATTAATGCTTTTTAAAATATTTCGCACTGTCTTAAGAGCAACGTGACGCTCATCACTAGCTCGACGTCAACTAAGGTGTGGGTTTTCAACAAATGCTTGGGCTATTTCTATATGCATCTCCTCAGATCCTGCAGATTTTGGCCATAATATTCGCATTGAAAAATGGTATAGGACTTATGGTATCGCCTAAGGTATTGACTTAGGTATCGAAAAACGGTATAAGACTGTATAACTCTTCGGGGAGGAACAGAATTCTCACCAGAACACCTGGAACTTTTAATGAAAAATTTCTTTATGAGGTTACAATATTCAAAACTCTGTAACCAAGATCAAGACAGACCTCACCAATGAATTTCTCGTTGAAATTTACTTCAGAAATTACACTAACCTCTGGGAAAACTTTGTTAATTTCAAATAATCTCTAACTGACCTTGACCGTTACAATTGACCTATGACTTGGGTACGTACCTGAACGTAGAATTTTCCGCTCTATCAATTGCAGATGTAAAAAAGGGGGTTTCCATTCAAAAAAACAAAGTTGACCCTTAAAAAGCCATGAATGTCAACTTCAAGGTCAAAATAAATATCACCATTAAATTCCTCATTGAAATTTACTTCAGGAATGACCTTCACGTTTTTGAAAAATATTTTACCTGCGGAAATATCTAACCGTCTTGGGACTTTTTAGACACCCTATATATATATATTAGGGTAAACCAAGAAATGATTTTCGAGCTTCTCGATTCGGTTTCCTTCGATTCGGACTAAACGCGCCGAATGTCCATTCGAAGGACTTTCGAACTGTCCACTTCGAATCGTTTTTTTACGATTCGAACTGAACGCGTCAAATGTCGATTCCAAAGACTTTCGAGCTGCCTACTTCGAATCGGTTTTTCTTGGATTCGAACTGAACGCGCTGAATGTCCATTCAAAGGACTTTCGAACTGTCAACTTCGAATCGTTTTTCTTACGATTCAAACTGAACACGTCGAATGTTGATTCAAAAGACTTTCGAGCTGCCTACTTCGAATCGGTTTTCCTTTGATTCAAACTGAACGCGTCGAAATTTGATTCGAAAGACACCCCTCTCCTCTCCATACGCGATTACACATTATCCTAAAACAAATATTTTTTCCAATCTACCATTTTAATATCTTGGTTTACTCTTTTTCTTCTTTTTCTTTCTCTATTTACTACATTCTATGCCTCTTCTTTCGTCCTTGCCTTCTCCTCCCCGTCCTGAAACCTTTAATTCTCTTCCTCTTTCTTTTGATCATACAACTCAGTATACTCTTTCTTTGCTATATTCTTTCCCATTACTTTTTTCTTCTCTCCACTTCTTTAATTTCCTTCTGACCTCCTTTTTTCTCTTTACAGTCCTCATCCCATCCACTTCTGCCCCCCCCCCTATACTAACGGTATTTTTGTTTGTGCAATCTAATCCTCTTTTACTTTCTCCAATCATTTTTTCCATATCCTCGTCCACATTCCCCTCTCCCGTTTTGATACTTCCAACCTTTTCTCTAAAATGTTCTTTTCCTTTCATTGACCCCTCTCCTTTTCCTACACTTTTTACATTTGCTCCCCCTTTATTCATATTGCTATTGCTTTTTTGTCCCTCTATTGTGACTATTAAGGGAAAGTAATCCGAATCAGTATAATCACCTACCTCTAGTTTCTTAACCTTCTCTCTTATCTCATCAACCACTATCACATTATCAATTTCCGTTTAAGATATACCAGTGGCAGCTTGGCATGCAAACGCAGCCGGCGGTTCTCGGCTGCGCCCCTCTTGGTTAACACCCCCTAAGCCAGAACAAAGCGCCCCAAAACGATTATATTGTTTGAACAAATAAATATATGTTAGATTGCAATGGAAAGAGTGAAAAGAATATCCAATAATATCTAAGATTTACACTTGTACTCCTATAAGTAATACCAGTAAAATAAAAAGTGTCCTGCAATTTCTTTTCACTCATATTATCCCTAAGAAATTCCATAATGCATGTTTTGGATTCTATTATTGAAAATATTTATCAAATGAATAATAAATTATTCATATTAAAACAGTAAAAGTGAAAGGAACATTATTGTCATTATCTACAATATGGAATTTTTAAATAATTTGTTTCCAATGCAATCCAAAATATATTTATTGATTGAAAATACATAGGGCACCTAAATTCATTTTTTATGGGTGGCCACTAATATATAGATTTTCTACTCCATTTTCGCTTACAAATATGAAAGGGGACAACTCATTAAATTTATTACAAAATCTCGACTAATTATCGGCTGTATTTAATTATTTTAGTAACTGTTAAGTTTAATCTCAATTTTTATAGTAAAATCACTACATACGAGTTAAACTTTTCTCTAAAATAAGTTATTAGCTTACATTTAAAAAGATCGGATCAATGTATATATATATTTCATTATATAGCAAACTGTCAAATAATACTATATTTTGCTATATTTTACTATAATAATTGTTATTTTAATTTATAACATGAAAAAAATTAACAATTGCAGCGCGTGTAGGGTGCGCGATTTTTTATTCTTGCGCTTCGCGCTTGATAATTTTTTTACTTCACGCTGCATGCGTATGGATATGGATAAAAGGACCCCTATGAACAGGCTCTCCTGAATGTTTTGAGAAGGATCCCTATAAACGGGCTCTCCTAATATGCATGCTTGTAGTATGATAGAAGGGTGAAAGAGCCTAGTTAACACGGGCCTTCTGGATTCCTGAGTCGAGGTCTCTCCCGTACCCAGGTCTCTCCCGGACCTGTTTATCGGAGAACACAACGCCGATAACTAAAATGAGATACCCGGACTCGCTGCTCACTACAGAGCAGTTCGAGCTCTTCAGGGAGGCTATCTGGAGGGCCCTCTAAAGAGAGTACCTAGGACAATGGTCAAAATTTAAGACTTCTTTCTGCAGGGAAGGGAAGGCGCATCTCTTAAGGTGGGTGAAATTAAGTTGCTCAGGAAGAGGACACAGCTGCAGAAATCAAACATCTCCTAGTTGTGCAAGTTCCTGAGTCACAAGTAAGGGCTCTTGCGGTCCTCAACAACAGGCCCTTCTACCTTTTTGGGCAGGTCAAAATCTAAAGTTTCCAGCTAGGGGTAGTAGGAGCCTGTCGGCAGACAAGAAGATTTGTTTAAGACCTACATGACTGCTCCTCGTCTAACCATTACCCAAATTAATTTGCATCACAGCAAAGGCGCATCTGCAGTTTTGCAGAGGGACATGGCTGCGAGGCACAGGGTTATCTCACTAATCCAGGAACCTTGGTTAGTTTGAGATACTATTAGGGGTCTAGGGGGTGCATACTGGCGAAGGGAGTCAACGTCGACCCGCTGCTTGAGCTATGTTCTAGAGACCTGATAGTGATAGTCACGGATCTTAAAGGAATAGAAAGGCTAGTCATGGGATCGGCTTACTTTCCATATGCCAGCGGTACCAATCCACCAGTGGAGGTACCTACACTGGTGGAATACTGCAAGTTAAGGGGTCTTCCTCTTCTGTTGGGGTGTGATGCTAACTCCCACCATACTTTGTGGAACAGCACTCGAAAAGCTTCGCAGGGAAACCGGAGAGAGGTTCAGACGTGCCAGTTCTGGCAAAACTAGGGAACTATGGACTTCATTTACACCAATGAGGGACGAGTATAGGAGTGCAATACGTAAGGCAAAGCATAAAAGCTGGACCACCTTTTGCACTGATATTGAGAAAGGAGCAGGTGGCGACCAGTCTGGATAAGCTGCTTTCTCAAAATCCGGATGCTATTCTCAGGACTCTAAAATTGCCCGGCGGGGGATAGTCAGTTTGACGGGGATACCTTGGCTCATCTGATCAAGGTACATTTTCCGGGCTTCACAAAGTTAGGAGAAGACGGGACGAAACCTTAGAGGTAATCAAAACTTCCTGCGGCCAAACTGGGTTCGAAAAGGCAGCTAGCTAACGAGATTGTTAGCACAGCCAGGGTCATGTGGACCGTGAAGTCCGTCAGTCCTTACAAGTCTCCTGGTCCGGATGGCACATATCCAGTCCTCTTAAAGAAGGCTGGTGAGATCATCATTGGGCCGATTGTGAGACTTGCTAGGACCAGTATGATTTTGGGTTATGTTCCGGCGGCATGGAGGGGTGCGAGAGTAGTCTTCATTCCAAAAGCAGGCAGGATCGGTTATATTTCACCTAAGGATTTTCGACCCATTAGCCTTACATCTTTCCTACTAAAAACAGTGGACAGACTCGTAGATAGATATATCCGCGATAAGTACTTGTCAAGTAGTCCTCTTCACAAGCAACAACACGCCTATAGGGCTGGTCACTGGACTAAGTCGACCCTAAGCGCAGCAGTTAACCTAATTGAAGGACAGCTGAAGTAGAAAGGCCTCGCGATTGAAACCTTAATGGACATTGAAGGAGCCTTTAAATTCACATCTGGAGAGGTGATTAGGGCAGTCTTGATCGCACACGGTGTGCCTAATGCAGTCATGGAATAGACCTGCCATATGTTGTCCAATAGGAATCTAACCACGACTAAGGGTGATACCACTTTATGTGGAATCGTTGACTCGGGGTATTCACAGGGAGGTGTTTTATCACCTTTGCTGTAATGCCTGGTAGTGGATGAACTGTTTCATCTACTCACGAGTAAGGGCCACTACGGTATAGGCTATGCGGACGATATACTGATTATCGTGCGCGGTTAGCATCTGGATGCGCTCTTTCGGGTATTGCAGCAAGCGCTAAGAATAGTAGATTCATGGTGTAAGAGGACTGGACTTTTTGTCAATCCGAGTGAGACGGATATAGTTGTATTCACCAGAAGGTACAAGTGGGGAACGACGGATATATTGAAACTGGGGGGGACAAAAACTCGAGATCAAAGGGCAAGCCAAATATCTAGGAGTTATTCTAAATAAGAAGCTGTCATCTCCGGCGGACCGAAGGAACTGAATAAAGTCTCTACAAAGTACATGTAAGGATCCGATTGGGTCCCCGTTCGGTCTGGATGCTAGCGCCACGCAATGGAAACCTCCAACAGCAACGCTGCGATGCAAGTGAGGTAAAATGCTATTTTTAAACTTCGCGCGCAACATACTACTTAAGCTATTCTGGATGCGCTTGAAGTCACCTTTAGCAGAAGTTAATGAAATTTTTTAAAATTTTTATCGCTGCAAAAAAAAGTATTGCGATTACTGTTGATCTTGCTATTTTTTTTTGAGTTTTTTAAAAATGAACCGAATAGGGACCCAATGAGGTCTTTGCGGGTAGTTTGTAGAGGCTTCATTCGATTTCTTCGGTCCGTCAGGGATAGAACGAGCACCTGGAAAACAAGTGCAAGAAGCCAGTAGCGACTCTTTGGCTCTTTAGAAGGGTCATAGGGAAAATCTGGGTCTTGAAACTGGAGACACTTATGTAGATCTACACAGCGCTCCTGCGACCCAGACTAACCAGTGCCTCGAAGTCGACACGCACAATGGCCCCTTGGGCACTAATAGGTTTGGAGCCCCTCCATCTCACCATGAAGGCCGTGGCTGCGAAGGCGGCCTGGAGATTAAATAAGATAAACGACAGCAATATATAGGCAGTTATGCGGATAGCAATCGACATCGCGAGGAGGCCGAAACTGAGCATGCTCTGGGACAAAATGTCGACTCGTCGCTACCTTTTCGACAAGAAGTACCGAGTTAGCCTATCCACGGAGGAGGAATGGACTGACGGTAAGGCACATCTGCCTAGTGATGTAGACAGCTGGTTTACAGATGGCTGCAGGAACAAGGAGAACGCTGGTGCAAGTGTATTCGTAGAAGAAACGCAATGGGCTTCACAATTGCGACGGGGTCCTACACAACAGTCCAACAATCTACGATTATGGCCTTCCTCCAGTGCGCCTATAAGGCAATGGAGCATGGCAATAAAAGAAACATTCGCATCTGCTCAGAGAGCAGGGCTGCTATCATGGCCCTGAAAGAATAACGACCACGTCGCTACTAGTATGGAAGTGCTTTGAGGCACTGAATAAGTTATCGACAGAAAACTGAGTCACTCTGCTCTGATCCCTGGACACAGTGGCATCAGGGGCAATGAGATATCGGACAGGTTAGCAAAGCTAGCAGCAACGGAAAATTTTACTGGACCTGAGCCAGTTGTAGGAATTTCCAGTAGGATAGTCACTGAAGATATTAACAGTTGGCTGACCGAGGAACATCAGAATGAGTGGGATTTGGTCTCTGGCTGCAGACAGGCTAAAACACTCTTGGGCTCAAAGCTAAACCCTCAGCGAGCGAAGAAAAAACTCAAGCTCGGGAGGAATGAAGTCAAAGTCCTAACAGAAATGTATAAAGGACATGAAAATCTGTAGTATCACAGACATAAGATAGGGCTTGAAGAATGTCACCACTGCCGTCTGTGCGGAAAGGATAATGAGACTTCAAATATATTCTCTGCCACTGCCCTTCGATTGCAGGGAAACGTGTAACACTCACAGGCAGTTACTGCATCAATGAGCCTGAAATACCAGCCAACAGCGTGGCTGCAGTCCTCTCCTTTTGGAGAGGGCTTTGGGGCCTGCTTAAGACTTATAAGGGGACGCAAGGGAATCACTCAAACGTCAGGGGATGTGACGGCCTTAACCCAGAATATTAATAATAATAATAATAATAATAATAATAATAATAATAATAATCGACAAAACTGCAATTTGTTTATTGCGAATTATCTTTTGTTATAGCTCCTTCAGCTTTAACGAATACATTCTTGTCACGCAGCTCGTGCTTCGCCCTCGATTTTTTCGAAAATGCAAACTTTTCTACATTAAGTTCAACACTATCATATCAAATGTATATAACATTTATTTTTGTATCTTAACGCGGGATTGCTTATTCAGTTATGGCAAAATAAAGTAAAAATTTTGTTTATAATGAATAATTTAATATATTTATTCCTTATTTTGCTCTAAATTTTATTTTCAGCTACCCTAAAAAAGGTATCGTTTCATTCAATTAATATTAGTACAATTCATTACATGTATGTATGGTATTGAAACAGACATATTTTCACGGTCTTATTCTTATGATTGAAAGAGTTCGCCTTTTACGAATAAATTTTTTTTTTTATTAAAAAATTTCATTTTTTATTTTGAATGCTTTTCAAAAGATTAAAATAAAGCTTAAAATAAAAACAACGCGTTCTATAAAAATTAATTAATACGAATTTGGAGCTCTTTTGTGGGTAAATAAATTTCATCCATTTATTTTTTTCGTAGTTTGTATCTTTTTGCTTCAAAAATGCTATTTTTTTAACTTCTGATGTTGTTGTTTTACGAATAAAACATAAACTACGCATCCTCTTAAAACGTGATTAACTAACTTGTATTTTTTTTATGCACGATTTTTTTTAATTAATCTTTTTTTGTAACTTACACAGAACACGAAACAGAATATTTTATCTTTCATTATTTTTTTTGTTTGATAAAAATTGGAATTTTTTATTTTTCAACAATATTCAAAAAGTTGTTATGACAGTCCAGGGTCAGTATTGGATCCCCGGCCGCACCCCTGGATATCTAGTCCGCCACTGAGATATACCATCCCAACACCTGCAAGCTCTTCAAAAACTTTTTTCCCTCCCCATTTAGTACCTTATATTTGGATTTTCTTCCTCTCTTTTCTCCCCATTCCCTTCCTCCTCTGTCTCCTGTTCTCGCACTGAAATCCCCACATATTATCAGAATAATCTCTTCCTTATTTTCTTCAATCAGTTCTTTTATCTCCTCTGCTTTCTCCTGCATATCACCGTTCATGTAAACCTCCACTACCTTCCACTTCTCTCCTCCCATATTTACCTCTTCTACTATTAATCCTTTTTCTTTTTCTTTCCTCTCTTTTTTATCTTTGCCTGTTATACATTCATTCCTTACTCCTATCACCATTTCTCCCATTGCTCTACCCTTTTTATTCTTGCTCTTTGCATTTTGGACTTGCCATTTGTAAACTCTTGATAACCTTCCCCTTACTCTTTCCCATCCCTTTTCATCTAGCCACGTCTCCATCATTATGAATACATCCCATTGTGTCCAACTTCTCATAAACTCCCTATCCTATGTACTAACAAAATGATTAAAATTGTGATTAATAGGCTCTTAAATTAATCTTTGAATACCAAAAAGACAGTCTTTTTTCAAAATGTTGAATTGTAAATAATTATAAAAACTCCCTGAAGATCTTCCAGTGAGCACCGGGAAATCCTAAAAACATCCTTAGAATGTACCTCTATGTCATACGATTTGACGTCTTTAAGACACCCTTTCGACTTTTCATGTCTTTAAAAGGTACTCAGGACGTCCTTAAGACGTCCGCCGAAAGACGTATATAGGACAAATTTTTAATTAAAGACCTTTTAACTAAAGCATTCCAAAATCACCTAGCCAGTTTACGATGTAGAATAGACAATATACGCTAAATTACCCACTCTGATCTTCTCTACCGACGTTGACAAACTGGAAAAATTCCTCTCTGCTTGACCGCTCAAGTAGAACCGTCTAACATCTATTCTAGTTCGTAAACTGACTATGTGTCATTGGGGCGCTTTATTTTAGTTCGCAAAAGCTTAGTATCAGAGGAGGCGCTGCGGAAAATCGCTCGAAATTGAATACATAAGATACGCGCCGATCTTTTGTACACCTTCACCGCCTACTCTTTACCCCAAGTCTAAGTAACAGTGTGCGCGCGCGGCTCCCAGTTCAGAATTAGTTGTCTGCTCGTGTCGCTTACTCGGTTACTCCTTTTTCTGAAAAGAGGTTATAAACATAAAAATTCCACTTCTATCAGATTTTGATGATAAACTTCGTCATATTTGATTAAGGAGTTTTAATTTTTTCTCATATGATGTCAAACTCATGACAATCCTAATCAGTTGTTAATTATTGATAAAAATCAACATATCAAGCCTAAAAATCAACATTTTCATCCATTATATCACATAAAGTTAGATAGTTGATCTAACAATTAAAACCATCTAGCTCATTTTCACTTTCAAGAAAAGAGTTTAATTTTCAACTTAAGGCCATGTGATGAGTGTAACAGCTGATCAAGTCAGCCCTAAGATCAATATTTTTTCACCCATATTGAAACATAAAAGTTTAAATAACGCGGAAATTTTTTTCGGGAAATGTTAATAAATATTAAAGATCGTTTGTGGCCTTGCAAAGAGTTGGAGGAGGAAAAAATTTTATTTACGCAAATAATGATTATCGTCAGACACATTTAGGTTTTACAGCATAAGTTTGACTTTTAACTTTCTCTGACGGTAATCATGCAATTTCTTTTACCAACAGACCTCTAGAAGTTCGAAGTTGTCTACTCGCTGCGCTAGTGCTGCTTTGACACAGCTGATACCAGACTTATACCAAAGATATTACATATCTTTGCTGATACGTATGTCAGACCAAATATGTTTATTTGCATTCCCAGTGCGAACATAAGTTTTTGCATTATTGGTGCATAATGTTCGTGAGCGATTTTTGTTGTTTTGTCCCACTTTGATAAATATAAATCTCATAACTAGCCCATTGACAACATTGCAAATTGCTTGCAGGGTTTAACGACAGCACGGTCGGTATTTCTCCAAAACAGAAATTAAAAAAAAAAACTTTTTTCACTATTCTAATTATTTAGGATCAGAGACAAATTCTTGCATGCCTTATATTTATTGTGCCAACTTTTTAACGCGATATCTCATTCCGTGTGGACGTAAGTTGGGAAAGAAAACTTCCACTGGTATTTTCTTCAAAAAAAAGGTTTTCTCAAAATTTTCACCGGAGCAAAGCAGAGACATGGACTTTATTACCTTCTCTTCCATTTTTTAAACTTTCAGAGCGATACCTCATTTCGTTTAGACGTAAGTTGGGAAAGAAAAATCGAGGACCAGGTTTGGTCACGTGACCCTCTCGTCACATGGCCTTAAAAAGATAAATTTGGAACAACAAATATAATAAATGATGTTTTCAGCCAATCATATTTTTAATATAAATCAAACATAGTTAAATTTAATTACAAATGCTAAATTTTCGATAACATATTTGAATCCTCCACTATAATAGATATGTTTTCAATCCAACCAGTCGCATTTTTAACCAAAAAAGAGTGAATTCGAGCTATAAATCTTGACACCAGATTTAAAACAATCAAATTAAAAAGACAAAATTTACTGCACGTGATATTTACAACGGTTAAACATTAAACATATTTAAAAGTTGTTATCGAGATAACTCTAAAAGAATGTGGTGCAGAAGAGACTCTAGTAGACACATGGGAAACAAATCGGTTAAGATGGTTCGGACATGTTGAGAGAATGCCAAATGAACGACTAACGAAACAAGTGTATCAAGGTAAAGTAAAT
>NC_046665.1:5281940-5287975 GCF_010883055.1 Belonocnema kinseyi | reverse complement strand
GGCTATTAATGGACCCAAGTGGGGAACCTTACATAACGACTTCGTGAGGTTCTTCGCTTGGGGTGATTGCTAGAGATATTGATCAGCAACCTGGGTCGGAGCAGTTTTGCGGAACGAACGTGTTATTTAGTTAAATAGCACGAGAATTCTGGATCAATCTGAAAAATCTCTATCCCTTCCACACACTACTCCTTTCCCCTGCTGAGTGAGTCACGCCTACCCCGAAAGGGGAAAAAAAATACCAATTATAACTAGTTTTATAAAAGACCTCGACGTGAACTTTATCACATAAATATTTCATTATTTTCATTGTTTATTTAACAATAATTTTAAGGGTTTAATATTTTTTTCTCACTTTACGTAAAAGTTGCAACTATTATTTTACCATAATTCCGTAGGGTTTATTTTATTCCTTAAAAGATTCTCTGTAAATCTCATTAGTACGTTTTTATTAAATAAAACATTTGTTTTAGGATAAATGAAAATTGAACTATTTAAAATTGGTATACCGCAGTAATTAAATATATTATAAGAAATTAAAAAGTTAAAATTGAAAAAATTTCATTATAAGAGTTCAAGAATAAATAATTAATTAATTAAATAAACTAATTTAATTAATTATTATTTTAAAAATTAATTAAAAAATTAAGTAAGACAAATAAATAAAAATAAGTTAAAGAAATAACAATTTAACCATCTGAAATGGATTGATATACAATAAACTAGCTACATCTTTATGTGATGCTTCTAAAGATTGTAATTTTATTTCTAACTATCTTGAATAAAAAAGCACTGAAAAAAGACACAATATTCTTTTGTACCTTTCCTTTCTTATTTTAATTATCGAATAATTTTTTATTTAAGACTTCCATACTAACACACTTTGTCTCACACAACTACATCATTTAAATTGCAAATGGCTTAACATTTCTAATAGGAACTCTTTTTATTATTTTTCATTCAGAATATTTCAATGAAAAACAAATAAAAGTTCAAAATCCTTAGATTATATGATAAACCGTATGCATAGTCGTCTACTGGACTGAAACGCTCTAGTCGGATAGCTGACTGCCCACTTGTTGTCTGCCTTCATCCGTTCAATAGACGAACGCCAGCAGGTGCAGGTATACAGTCGTATATTCAGCGTCAATTAGCCGACTGGCCAATTAGTCGACTAATCGACAATTACTGGTACGTACTAAATTGTTTACTTAATTTGTCATATTTGAATAATACAGATATATAGTTTAAAAATTAAACTTGAACACTGCTTTACCTTAATTGTACAAGTATTTTTTAACCTAAAATAATTATAGTAACATTATTCGAGCTATTCCTATCTTGACAAGTAAAATAAAGTGACAATAAATGTATTAAATGTTGCAAACGTCGCATTTATGAATTTCTTACACCTTTTGTTCCATGTAAAATATCCTTGTATTATAATCAAAACTTTTCAACTCTGGACCTCATTTGCATAGCTTAACACTGCATAAAAAGCAGTGAACGAACAACAATTACGATTAATGAAAATAAGAATTCAAAGATATCTATAATAGCGTAGGTCGAAAATAAATTCTTCTGGAATTCAAAATCGCTACATTGCGGAAAAGTACACGGAGAAAAAGTTATCGCACAATGATATCGCAAAACCTCTATATTACAAGAAAGAGCAATATGATAACGTAAAAGCAGGACCCGGACCTTTGTGCGATATTATAACGTACTAATATCACAGAAAAAATTAGGTTAAATTTGTTTGCCTTCGTCTTCCACGGCGTCCTTAGCAGCAATGGGAAAAAGGCAAAGTATGAGTGAATTCGAGGTATAAATCTTGACACCAGATTTAAAACAAATCAAAGTAAAAATTCAAAATTTACTGCACGTGATATTTACAAGTTAAATATGAAACATATTTCGGCAAAAGTTTCACAGAGGTTACGAGAATAATTCTGATCTCGTCTATTGCGTCACGCTGAAGTGAGGAAATTTCCGTAAACATGTAGAGTCAGCAACAGATAACACGAAAAAATTTGTTTACTAAAATATGTGCACCGAAATAAATTAGACTATCGTAGTAATAGAGGAATTCCACGAAGGAATAATAAGGAGACCCAACTGCCAGTGGGAAGCCATCTGAAACTGGCAATAGAAACATTACCGTAAGTGATACGCACACTACAGGAAGATCTTAGATTTGAGTGCGCAGTTGTCCTCTTCCTATAGATGGAAAAGTGCGTGAGTGAGAAAGTTTCTCAAATTGACGTAAGTTAGAGGTTGTGTTCTTTTATTGATCATGATACGAAAGATACACAAAATAAATATATAAACAGTATTTTCGGTACTTGTTTGAAAAATGTGTGAACAGATTTTGAGAAGCAAACGTATAGGTAAGTACCTTTTAAATTTGTAATATGATAAATAGGCTAAAGATTCTCTAGGCTCAATGACAGTTAGGTAAAACAATAAAATACATTAGACGTTTATTGTACCGACAGTGAAGGCTTTAAAAAGCTAAGTGCATTTGCCTTCTTCGGCGTATAACTTCGTCCATAACCCGGAACTTGACACCTCATGGCTTAGAACACATTTCTGACACTTGCATAAAAACAAACAGAACCTCTCAACTTACGTCAATTTGACAAACTTTCTCACTCGCACACTTTTCCATGTAAAGGAAGAGGACAACTGCGCACCTGCGCACTCAAATCTAAGATCTTCCTGTAATGTGCGTATCACTTACGGTAATGCTTCTATTGCCAAGTGGGGGAACGGAGTTAGGTCTCCTTATTATTCCTTCGTGCGTATTCTTCATGTATTTCTGAAACTGTCAATTTCTGTTCGTCCGTCCTAACCTACGGTAATTTAGTTTTCTCTCACTATATTTTTCAGAAATGTAGTCTAATTTATTGAAGTCTCAGTATTTTTGAGGCTTCTAAATGACTAAATTTTTTTTTAAACAATTGATTTAAATGTTTTTGAACTGAAATTTGATCTGTTTGACTATTTTGAACCATCATCAACTCAGGTAACAATGTATTTTAATCTACGTAATTATTCATCATATTTTTTCAGACTAAAAATACTAATCGTTAATATAATTATTTACGTTAAGAACCTTCAAAAAAGGTACGCATGTGTACTGAAACGTAAGGAGGATTAAAAGGAGTTTTTATATTTAATAAATATCTGAGTTTTGAAGAAAATGTTTTTTTGACTCGTAATTTTATTTTTGATATACGATTGGACCGTAGGCTCTCTACTACTGTCAGCAGAACTGCTGAAGTCTGGATTTGTTGGTGCACATATATGTATATGCCCTCTTCCCTAATGTATTGAATCGTAAAATAATTTAACAAAAAAGGAACAATAAATACAAAATTAACTAAATGAGAAACGCAAAATGAGAAATTCATGATAATTAGCATCCTGTTTCTCATTCCTCATTCTTCATTATCTTCATTTTACCTTTTTTCCAGAGGTTATGGTTTCATAGGTTAGAACTAAAATTATTTCTTGAAAAAAAGATCCTACTCTTCCTTCACTCCATTGGGAAACGATCCACAAATCTTCTGATTTCCGGTCAGGTGCTTTTCCAATTAAGCTCTTTGGCTGACCGAAGGAACCGAAAGGAGCCTCTGAGCGTACCATTAAAGACACTGAGTCCCCCTTTGGTTCCTTCTAAAAAAAAACTAAAAAAAAAACAGCAAGATCAACTCTTCAATAGTTAAAATTCAGATTCCACGTTAAAATTTCCATTATAAACTCACGGAGTAATCGCAATATTTTTTTTGCAATAAATATCAACGGTCGAAGAAAGGATTGAATTGTTTCATCAAATCACTTTACAGTAGTAGAGAGTGCATGATATCGCCATTTATTTTTCACGTAGTTGGCCTAGCCTGGTTCCGATCCCTGAATATAGTAAATTTTTTCAAAATTTGGTCGCCATTCCAAATATAAAGTATGCTAAGTCATGGAAACTCGTCAGTTTATTAAATTTCTCATTCGTCAGGTTTTTGAAATTCTCAAAAATATATTCGCCGCTTTGGATGACAAATGTTGAATTGTAACATTTTATTTTATGATCACTGTATACAATTCAAAAATCCTCCTAGTACCGAGTTTCCCTGCGGAAAAACCCCCGCTGAGCCCTTTTAGGATGAGGGTCCCCGGCGGGGGCCGGCATGGATGTTCCATGCGTGGAAATTCTATGACACTTGTTTGAAATTCAAACTCTGACAATATGGAAGTTCTATAGAGGCCCCCGCAGGGGGCCCAGCTCGGTTGCCCTCACGGATCAACGACTAACATTTTTAAGTCGGACGGGTGAATATTTCATAAAAATTACATTTCCTGTCATTGCAGGAAGTTGTAAAGTAGTCTACTACGGGAAAAAACGAAACATTACGCGAAGAAAAACTGAACTTCTGAACTGTGGCTTATGAGAATGATTTTTTCCCTGAGTTTCAACTTGTCGGTTTAGCGCAGTGGTTAGCACTCCCGACTGTTAGGCATTATATTTGGGTATAGATATGTAGGTTCGATAACCCGTAGCACTACAAGTTTTATTTGTAATATAATGTTTAAGAATGTAATATATGTATTCACTCTAAACAGGACCATTAATATTTGCAGTGAAAATGCTAGTAATCAATTAATATTGATTTTTATATACCTTTTTTGTCATATCGTTAGAGTATAGCAGTACTGTACTAGTTAGCATTGATGCAGTATGGCGCCCATAATGAATTTCCTATTGGGATAGTACAGTGCCAGTAGCGATATCCAGTGCTGGCTCAACACTGACAGCCCAGTACAAAATAGAGTTGTCTTCCCAAAGATATGCTAGTCAGGTGCCAGCACTCGCAAAAAAACCATTAAGGATTCATGAGGGAAAGCTATGTTGGACCCCTATGGGTTAGCATGTCGTTTCCATGTGGGACCTTGTCTGGATTGCCCTCATGGATTCCACAAGGCTTGAGGGCTTTCCATGCGGCCCCTGAAGGGAGCCCCCTCAATTTTTCCACACGGGTTCAAAGAAACTCTTATGAATTTCAAGAGCTTTGAGATCCCGAAACTTCCGACCTGCTCGAAACTTTAGAGCAACTCGAGACTTTCAAGTACTCGAATGTCTTCGAGAACTTGAAACTTTCGAGTACTCAAATATCTTAGAGGACTAGAAACTTTCGAGGACTCGTATTTCTTCGAGAAATCGAAACTCTCGAGTGCTCAAACGTCTTTGAGAACTCGATACTTGCGAGAACCCGAAACTATCAAGTACTAGAAGCCGTTCGAGTAGCTCGAAAATTTCGAGCATACCCGAGCTCGACTTGGCTCGAAAAAAATCGAGTATACTCGACTCGAAGTTTTGAGCTTTTTGCCCAGCCTTAAAAGTGATATGTTTTGTTACAAGAAACGATGTAACTTTGAGCAACCTATTAATCCGACTATGGCTTTCTATATTAAAATAGATTAATCGCGAATATTTTATGCGATTACACTTAATTATTTCTAGTAGCTGTCAAATATATCAAAAAGTTTTTTGAATTTCTAAACCTTAACAGTGTTTTTACGCCCTAGAAAAGCTTTAAAATCTAGAATTCTCCTTTTTGATTTTTAAAAACTTAAAACATAAAAATCTCCTTAAATTTCTCATGACAACCATACATTTAAATAGTTTTTTTCAATTATTAGCTTCTAAAACGTTTATTTTGTTGAAATTCAGTCAGTTAATTCTTTTCGAGAATAAAAGCAACTTCTTATTTCAAACAAGACATTTTTCTATTGAAAAGTATAAAAACATAATGAAGGATCAAATCCATTTTAAATCAGACAGGTTCTACAATTGAAGTTACAGAATCTCTCGGGAATGAAATATGTCTAATTTTCTGAGCAAAAAATTAATGTTTAATCATAGTTAAATTTTCGATAACAAAGATTACCTTTCTACCAAGAAAGAAGAGTATTCAATAAAATACAAAAAATTATAACTAAAAACGATCACTTTTCATTTAAACATAGAATAGTTAAAT
>NC_046665.1:5280170-5281840 GCF_010883055.1 Belonocnema kinseyi | reverse complement strand
TTATGTACACCTGGAAAACATAACCTGAAAATCGACGTATGCATGAAATTAAGAATCACGCAAAAGATCCAAATCGTCAATTTCTTCAATTTCTTTCAAATGTGGAGCAAGATATAAATAGAAGACCACCGAAGTCTTCCGAAGCGTTCAGATCGGCAATCATCGTACAGCAGAACTCCGAGGTCGAATCGTGCATTTTCGGCTTACATACGAACTCACAGTAGTAATCATGCACTTTCTGTTTTGCGGCTCCCAAACGGTAGGTATGGTGGGGGTAAATTTCATCCACGATCTGGCAGCTCTGGGCACGCGTCTCATTAGTATTGCTTGTAAGCTCGAGGTGTCAATCGCTGCGTGAATCTTACCTCAATTCCGACCGACTTCAGCTGCTTTTTTTTTTGAGGTACGACTTTAATCTTTTTATAGTGACTCAGCCAGGTTTTTTTACTACCTTTTCTTCGTATTATCAAAGAATTTCAATGACCCTTGGCTGGATAACTATATTTAGTGAGTAGTTTTTGTTTAATATAGTGCCGACTAGTGATTTCGTCTTCGGCTTATTAACTGTGATTCTGTGCCATGTTTAAGTATGGATTATTCGGAGTTTCTTCGTGCGTTCCCTTTTCTTAAAATGTGAGTATCCTCTTTGACCCCTATGCCGACCCCCCTTTTCTTATGTAACGTCCCGACCTTGACCCAGCATTTTCTCGTTTTCTATTTTAGTTGTAACTTTGTTCACTTCTAACTTTCGTGTACATCTTCCTTTTGTCACCCCCCCCCCCCCCCCCCCCTTTTGGATTAGATCGTAAGTTAGTTAAGGTTAATTTTCTTTTCTCTTTTATCGGATTTAACTTAATTTCTCAGACTGCTACTTTCTTCAATTTATTGTTTACACTTTAACTCGATGTTTTCCTCATGTCGATGCTCTTAGCTAGCCTATTTTAAGGCATTTTTTGGCGATTTTAGTTTATGGTATCTTTTACCGTGACTATCGTGCATCATTTACATCATTTCGGCTGAATTCGGGCTAAAGTCCCCCGGAGTGTCTCATTTCCTAATTAAAATTTTAGGATTGTCTTTATGAAGGCTAGCGCCCATAGGTACGTGTTGATTAATTTTTTTATATTACCCTTGCGCGCAGCCTATATGACCTTATTCGACTGACACGTGGCAGTACGTACCAGTAATTTTTCATTTCATTTTGAAACTTTCACTTTGAAAGTTTCAAAATGCGAAATTTATGATCAATTAAATTTAAACGAAACTTATGAAATTTATAGAAATTCAACTTCCAGAGTTATGTTGGCACTTCAGAGAATATTGTTAGGTTTGCTAACGGATATCAATTTTTTTATTGTTCGGTTACATATATAATTATATACGTGCATAAATATATTGATATTTTGCATGTTTAAATTTAAAAACGGCTGACCTCTTGATACATTCTTTTAGTGCAGGCAACTGTAATCACAAGAAATTGCAGTTAGAAAATAAAAATAAAATTATGCATAAAATATAAATAAGTTCTATGTATGAAATTGATCAAATGTGTTGAATTTCATTATTATCAATCATGATCAAAATTTTAAACTTTGGCGCTTTTATTGGTATCTCAGTTATCTGTATTTTAGGTTATGTTAGTTCTGATTCTGTTCTCTGGCTCAGTTTAT
>NC_046665.1:5264436-5280070 GCF_010883055.1 Belonocnema kinseyi | reverse complement strand
AAGTGAGCATGAAAAAGATTTAAAATTACAAAACCAGATTTCAAAACTACCTCCCTTTATGGCTGATTGGAGACAAGAAATAATAATTGAAGAAAAGATAGAAAATTTTTTTTTCAGTTTGAAATTGAATTGTGTGGTTTAAAATTCAATTATTTGGCCGGAATGATTACATTTGCTACAATATATTACTTTTTTACACAGTGAAAGCAGTCGAATAATTTCTTTCATGAATTGAAAAATGCTAACGGTGCAATTAGCAACGGTGTAATGTATGACATTTGTGATTCGTTATTAGATTGGTAGTTGAAGAGGAGGGTGTTCCGGAAGTGATAAGGGAATCAAACTTTTTTAGTACCTTCGGACATCAAATGGAAAAATTATGAAGCATAATATTTTTGGTCTGGAAATAATTGGATTGGGGTGTGTTCCGAAGGTGATAGGGGGGTGAAAGTTTTGCGGGTACCTTCGGTTATCAAATAGATTCATTTGGAAATTTTAGATTTTAGGTCTCGCGTAAATCAAAATGTGTGTAAATTCGTTTTTTAGCGTTGTAAACTTCAGTGGGGTCTGAAATATAGAGTATGTTTTATTACTTATACTCCGGTAGACACTAACACTTTTGTATGCACTAATAGGTCCCCGAGATTCCCCTACTTAAAAGGTCAAACAAAGGCCAATGTTTACGAATCTCTTGAGTAGTGTTTCGAAATGTGGGTCAATTTTCATTAAAAATTCTTTTTAATTATTCCATTATTTATTGACAAAACTAATTTATAATATCATTTATAACATGGCTGAGCGAAAATAAAACTTTTTTTGGGTTTTGCACTTTTTTCGTACGACGAACCGTTTGCAATGAACAGCGTTATAAACAAATGATTTTTTTAACAAAATTGACATATTTGCACAGTGTTACCTCAGAATCTATATTTTAGAAAAAATTTTAACTTGTACACTGTCTATATCAAGGATAGATCTCTTAAATCGACAAAAATCAATTATCATTTTCGAAGAGACCTAAACTAGCCCTAAAATATTCTAGTAGATAACCTGAGCTATATGGCAGACTATGATTGGTCGAGAGGCGTGGCCTAAATGGGGAGGGGTGGGTGTAAGTGAGGCACGTAGCCTATCCAGTGAATTAATATTTTCTGCGCATTTCAATTAAAAAATCTTTGCATGCTTCTACGTTTTTTATTAGTCGTTAAATCCTTCTGAAACTTTTATCGACACATACAATAACATTTTTTAGTCCATCGAAACTAGTCTTTTGAAGAACTATTTCGGAAGTATATACCTTTTTCAGTTGGCCTCAATCTCGTTCTGCTGCGCGTCATTGCCCGTCTCGTCGTTGTATGCCTTGCCGTCCCTCGGAAGTATCGCCTTATTACTGTGTGCGGTTGTAAACACCAGCAGATATTTCCCCAATTCAATGGTTTGTAGATACAACGGTGAATTCCCAAAACACAAGTATGATTCTATTATATCCAAGTGTTGTTGAAGTTTTGCCCAAGTTGCCAAGTCGTAGGTGATTCCGTTACCTGAACTGTTCGTAATTTTAATGGCCGGTTGAAATTTCCCATGCGTTTGAACCTCTACTCCAATGAGAATCGTTTTGGAAAATGAATGATTAAGTCCACTAGAAAACGCCACCCTTTCTCCTTGGCATTATTCCTCCTAGAACCGCTTTCACATTACTTCAGGGGCTGCCGTTTTTTGTCTTTTTAAAGACTTTTTCTGGTTTTTTCTTTTATTTTCTTGGGCTTCGGAATTTCCCAACCTTTCTTCCGACCAGTCCAATCTTGATGCACGCATCGTCTTCAGTAGCGCGATAATGTTGCGCAACGGGCTCTGTGGCCGAAGCCGAGGCAGCGGTAGCAACGAATGACCTCTATCTTAGTTTAGTGAGGCACACCTTCATTTCGCCAACAGGCTGCTCAACAAAATGTCTTCTGATGGCCGCCTCGACCTTCTCTCTATCCGTGGAGGCCCTACTTTAACAAGGATCTCTCCATTCCTGGTTTCCCTGACACCCTTGATTGTGACGCCAAGGATGCCAGGTTTCACTTTTTGCTTGAGGTCTCTGAGGACCTCTGCGTATGTTGAACCCTCAGCCGGTTTCATGATAACCGCCTCGGGTCAGGCTCGTCTCTGCTTTTGTTTCGTCTTCTTACCTGTTATAGGTGCCGACTTAAAGTTCTCACCCTGCCCCTTTTTGGGAGTTGAAGCTGTTACTGCAGCCCGGGTTTTCGGCTTCTTCTCTCTTGGCATTGAGGTGCCCGCTTCTACGGGGCTCAGGGTGGTTTCCATTGCTCTCTTTCCATACTGGGACGAGGGAGTTTCCACGGCGTCTTCTTCCGTCTGAATTTCCCGACTAGCAACCTTTCCTCGCCCTGTCTTCGTCTTTGCAGCATTGACGTTCTTCTTCACCTTCTTACAGATCCGTCATTCGTGCTCTAAAAAGTAACCTTCTAAGTGCTCCATTCGATTATTTAATTTTCGGATAAGAAAATTCGCGTCCTTAAGACCATCGCGGCTTATGTGGAACATATTCCGCTGTATCCCACCGAAAGCCTCAATCTTTCCGTGCACCTCCTGTAGCTCTTTTAGGACCTTCTTAGTCTCTTCCAAACAGTTAAGAAAAAGAGGCTTGCCCCTCTTAGCACAATCCCATTCTGTTTTGTCGCAGAAGTCCATTTCCTCCGTGACGTCCAAAAGACCTCCAAGCTTCTCACAGACACTCCTGTCCAAGTATGTTTGGTCCCCCCCAAAAGCCATGGGACCGGCTCTGACCACCGGGGCTGGAACATGATCGGAATTGTTGATCTTATAAATCACGCATTACGACATAGAAAAAGAGGTGTTGTACCCGGAAGGCTATAGTTTGCTAATTTTCCTTTACGAAATATCCATATCGCGAGAACTCGTGGGAAATAGTAAATATTGTAAAAGTACGCGGCTTTTGAATATTTCGTCAAATAAAACGTCAACTCCACGTAAACAGTACGATAAGAGTGCTAAATCACAAAGTGAATCTTTAAATCTTTATACATCGGCGCTTTCAAGCGAGAACGATGAGGACGACGATCAGGGGGGGAGGAAACTCCGCTGGTAACGTCACATTACAAAATAATAATAAGACACCTGGAAAAAAATCTTGGATTTCTTTTTGTCTACAAAAATAAAAATGTTAAAAGATTTATACTATGATCTGCAACATCAGGCATCATACGGAGGTATTAAAAAACTTGTACTTGCTGTGAAAAATAAGTTATCAATTTCTTAGACAAACAAACTCACGATCAGATGAATGGTAAAGATATCGTGCAAATATTTAAATTTCCGAGAATATATCATCTTCAGGGTGAATTACCTAAAAATTTTTATAAAACGGAGACGAAAATACCAAAAATTCTGGCTGGTACGTGGTTGAAACCAATAGTAGCATTTTTTCCATCGGGTATCTACGATTCTGGAAATGAATTAGTGCGTGCAATTAATACAACACCAGAAATCAGCGAACACGCTCGGTTAAAACATGACCAGCTACACAATAAGTATTTTCGGACACGAATCGACTAGTTGCGATGTATCTTTCATCAAACAGAAAATGACCCTATACGAAAATTATTACACGAATCAAGTTGGTGGAGGAGGACTTTCACAAATTTATCTTGAATCTCTCTACCAAAGAGGAAACGGAAAACACGTCTTGGAAAATTTGGAAAAAATTTAAAGAAAAGTACTATGGAGAAGGTGCAAAATCTCATGAGTGGTTCTGGTTATAAATCGCTGCTTAAGAGACAGAGACTTCAGTTAATTGGTCAACTTGGTACATCACGTATCGTAAGTAAAGTCAACAACAGCTCAGGGAAGAAGAAGAGGAAGACAAAGAAAGTAAAGAGATTGTTGAAAAGCAAACTGAAGCAGAAAAAGAAGAAGGGAAAGAAGATTAAACATAAAAGAACTGTAAAGAGATGTACGTAATCATGGGGGGAAAACCTTCTTGACATTTTCGGAAATAAATAATAATAATTTACGAAAAATGTCTTTCTTACATTCACACTCGTGTAATTGCCTTAAATCAGAAATGGATCTATTTTCTCTCCCACTAACTCAAACCAAATAATGATGATTCTTAAAAAGCATAATTTGAAACATTACTTAACTATAGACCAGCCGCGAAATCAAGTCATCTTACAACATCTTTGTGGGCAAATAATTCGCACGTGCAGATGGAAGGTATTGCCGATGAAAATAGGGGACTTAAACTCGGTCGGGCATATTTTGGTGCTGGAAAAAAATTCATTTGATTCGTCATATTCACTGTGATATATTTAATCAGGATAAATTCCTGTTCAATGGTGTTAAGATCCGGCTGCGTCTCATACGTTCCAAAGATGCTTTCTGTCTGATGGTTCCTACAGACAGGGCGTCTATTCCTATTAAAGAAGCAACACTTTTAGTTCGTCGAGAAAAGATTAGTCTTGGTATTTTACTTGCTCACGCAAAAGCTCTAGCTCAAAGGAAAGCTAAATATCATATAACTAGAGTAGAAGTTAAAGCACTAACCATTCATGCTGATATACAGAGCGAGACTCTTGATAATGTCGTACTTGGACAACTACCTAAAAGAATAATCATTGGATTTGTCAACAATGCTGTATACAACGGAAATGCCCTGAAAACCCCATTTAATTTTCAAACTTATAATATAAATGACTTTTCACTATATGTGGACGGCGTGCAGATCCCATGGAAACCCATTCAACCAGATTTTATTTAAAATAACATCTACGTTGAGGCATACCACTCATTGTTCACGGAGTATGGTATTCATTTCCTCAATGAAAGAAATGACGTAGATCGTGATGATTATGCACATGGATTCTGTCTTTTTACATTTGATCTTACACCCGATTTATCAGCACATTGCTACTCACACTGAAATCTTGTGAAGCATGGATCTTTAAGAATTAAGGTTCGTCTCGAGGAAGCACTTGCACAAACTATCAATTGTCTGATTTATGCCGAGTACAACAATGTTCGGGAAATTGAAGTTTCAAGACAAGTTATTGCAGACTACATCAATTGATCTAATGTAAAAAAAGAATTCGACACGCAGGAAAACCAGTTCAAACATGTATGGAATCCAGTTTTATAACAATATACACATCTATAAACCAGTTTGGGCTTGTCCACAAGTGTCACTACACGTCCACGTGCACACCTGCCTGTCAACAGTCATATTTGTACAAAAGAGGTACGTCTAATCTGGTTTAAATTCGTCGAAACGTGAAAAATTCACAACCTCAAACACACATGCCAATGGATTTCGTGTAGAAAGGGGAAAGCTGGTATATGTACAACATATATAAGCCGCCAAGTCTTCAGTCGTATCCCTGTACTGGTAAATAACACTTGTGACGTCCTACATCGTTCCAATCCTATAGTTTTTTGTCGCAGTCCTCGTCCTTGTTGTGCAATCTGCAATAGGGTTGACTATGTAATCGAAATTCAAGACTTTCGCGATCTTGATGACAATTTTCTACCAACGGAAGTAGCTATCGTCACACTGGATCACAAGTTTGTCGCTCACTGAAGCACTGCACCACCTTATCTCTTTTGCGAACTTTCTACCTGTGTAAAACAAGAAAACAATTAGCTATCAAGATTCTATCATGGGATCGAGTGGTTCGAAGGAGACATTTCCATGAAGTTTCTCTACTCCAATCCCCGAGATGTAGCCAAATCTGCGGCTACAATTTAGACACGTGGGCGTGAGAAAGCCAAACTACTACATAAAATAATGAGTAGGCAAATTATTAACCTGGAAGAACTGACATCTCCTACATTCAAACAACTATCAGACAAACGATAATATTGTTTTCATAATATAATCAAAAAGGAGGAGGATTACGCCTGTACTCTTAATAATGCCATGAAACTCAACAGATGGCTCGGCAAACAATGAAAAGAGCAAGTACGAATACTAAACTACAACAACAACAAAAGAACAGGCAAACCATGTCAAAAAAAACCTTTGCTATTCAATAGCACATCGAGGATGAGGAGTGTTATCGACGGAGAAGATAAAAAACCAATACCTCCTATACCTACATCCAGTTCGCAAGAACACTCATACAAAGACGTACGGACGGACAATGAACAGCCTAGAAATTCTGCATGTGTTTCAGCTGACGGGGGCCCACACAATCGGTGTGTACCCGGCTGATCAAATGCCGAAAATTTGGACACGTCCTCCAGCTATCATTATCAACACAGATGACCACATAAAACCTGGCTCGCGTTAGATCGCCATCTTCGTCGGGAGCTCAGGGAGCAGAATATACTTCGACAGTTATGGTTTCCCGCCGATTATTCCTCAACATCTTCATTATTTACGAGGAAACTGTATCCTCTTCAAGTGGGACACGAAGCTACTCCAGAGTGCCTCTTCGAATGTGTATGGTCATATTTGCATTATGTTTTGCATTGTATGTGTAGTGGGTATTCTTTGCGCGAGTTTAATGCACTTTTTTCCGACGATCTCTTGAAAAATGATCAAATTTATATTATATTATTATATAACATTTGCTTTATCGATTATCTCTTTGCTCTTTTATGCAAAATAGTAATGCGCCTACTCTCTCCGGCTAAAAGAGTATATTCTTTTGTATTCATTGTATTCGTCTCCCTCATAGGCTAAGAGTTTTTGTGGAATACATACATGTTTTAGATATTCCTCTGCGTCTAAGATCTTTTATACTATCTACGTTGGTATCCCTATTTACTTATTTTTCTGTTGCTTTGTTCGCATATTTATCTGTCTGAGACGTGTATATATTATTGTGTCTCTATTTTAACCGCATCTTTAGATCTAGATTTTTAAATAAATAAATGAAATAATTTAAAAATTTAGAAAATGTTTCAATTTCAACACACCGTTTTCCAACCTGAATATAAAGTAAGATTAGGATAATTAATTTTCGTTGTAATTAGTTCTCATATTTTTCAACTCGATCACATACATCCTCTACTCTCTGGCTAACAGGGAATGGAAGGGGCCCCCTCCCCTTTCCGAAGCGGAACATAACCATCCATGAAAATTCGCAGATACACACAGGGAGGGGCTGGGCCCCCTCCCCTTTTCAGCTGAGAAACATTGGTTCGATAGGATCATGTGGGGCGCCTCCCCTCTTTCAACTAAGAATAATCCTTTCAATGGGAAAATTTTCAACACCTCCCATTTTCCAACTCGAAATCGTGCACTCGATTAATTATTATGACCGCCATATTGTAATTAGGATGGCCGCCATTTTGTAATTAGTCCACGCCCCTCCCTTCGTTATTAGGCCACGCTCCTCGACCAATCAGGAGAGACCACGCCCTCTGTCGTCGTATATTATGCGAGGAGTAAAAATGAGTTTTATGGTTTTCTTCCTGTATTTTTAATAACGCTAATGTGGCACAACACCATATATAACAAAAAAAAGGCAAAAAAATTATTTCAAAATAAAGTACAAATTGTATTTACCGTAATTACTTTAATCTTTTTTTCTTATTTTGCATTAAATTATATTCTTAGCTGAGCTGAACCATGTAACATTCAATAAATTTATATTATTACAATTTTTAATATGCATGAAAATGAAAAATTATGCAATTAAAATTTAATCTTGTTTTTTACGATTAAAGAAAAATTTCGCTTAATATAAAATAATAAAAATATTCGGAAAAAATTTGTAAATCCTTGTTCGTTGAATAAATGTCTACTTTATTCTCGTAACTTATATCGTTTGCACACAATTTAATTTTTTGATTTTCAATTTTGTTTTCCATTTTGACTTCAAATGTCAATTTTCGTTTGGTGTTTTAGATTTTGAGAATCCTATAACTTTTGTAATTTTGATTTTATCCAAACAAGTCATGGAGATAAAATGCGCATATTTTTGTGTGCTGTAAATGATTGTCGATAGAATTTTTGGAAAAAGTGGTCTGAAAAATGTTGAAAAAGCTCTAATTTTTTGAATTGTTATCAGAAATGGTTGGTTAACAAACTCGATCTTTCTTTTTGGTCCCTCTAACGGTGCGCCAAAGAATAATCCAATTCGACTATTCTTTCGAAACTTATCCAGTATACAGTCAACCACAACTACAACAACAACGCTGATGACGACAACGCCGGACAGACAGGCAGATACCGATGTTGAAACTGGTTTTTCGAACTAAAGGGGCCTCAAAACGTGGACCTTTGATTAAATTCGCGAAAGTCATTTCTCGCATAAAACGAATACCTTCTCAGTATGAATGAGAATGTAAAAAGAGAATTTTTGACATTTTTATATTTTCAAATATCGACAATCAAAATTGTAATTTTGAATATTTTAGGTGTGAGTATAGTAAGGTTGTTTTTTTTAGGAGTCTTGCCAAACATTCTCACTGACTCGATCATCCGTAGGATAAAAGAAGCGGATTTTTTATCTTTTTATATTTTTTCAAATATCGACCATCAAACTTGTCATTGTTGACATTTCAGGTGTGGATATAATAACGGTGGTTTTTAGGGGTGTTCCTAAACATTCCCACTGACTGCATCATTCGTGGGGTTAGAAAAAGAAAAGGGGAAAAAGGGAATTAAATAATGAAAAAACCTAGTTTCGGGGGTCCAAGCTCCGCCCCTAGCTACAACACTTTTCTCGGCAAGGCTCGCGAAGCTCGCGGCGAGCTTGTTCAATACAAAGGATTCGAGCAATGTCCAGCCTCGCTGCGAGTTCTTTTGGCAACCGAAAAGCGCCTTTGCAGCAATATCCAATTCAAGCATTGCGACCACTCTTATTGGAAAAGTGGCGAAAGAATTGTAGTAATTGCTATGTCTCCTACATGGCGCTCGTGTGAGTTCAGAATTCAAAATAAACATGAGCGGACGATAGATGTTTTATCGTCTGCTCACGTCTGCTCAAGTGCTCTGTAGCTGCAAGAATTATATATTCTTTACGTGATGAATTTGGATTCACAATGGATTTTCACCGATAACACAAACTAAAAACGGAAACAAATCAAAACGATCATTGATCAAATGCAATCAAATGTTAAAGTATGTTGGAATCTTTCTATGATAGAACGAACAATCAAATGTTAAAGTCTGTTGGAATCGTTCTATGATAGATCGATTGCAACAGACTTAAACATTTGATTGAATTTGATTGATGATAGATTTTTCTATGCGAAAGGGCCAAACATTTTTATTCGTTAATCTAATTTGCGTAAAAAAATTCAAATTTGTATATTTTATCAAATATTATTATATATTTATTATTTTTTTACGTTAAACAATTGTTACGTACCTATAGTATTAGTTTAAGCTTTAAAAGAGGGTCTTATTTATCTTAAATACAGACCTTATTTTGACGCTAAACGTGGAAAAACAGCCGATTTCGGACACTTTTAGCGTTAAATTAGGCTGTAAATTACAATGAAATCGCTGCTTACTTAAAACCTACTTTACAGCTTCCAGCCCCTGCGAAGGAAGGAGATACGGCTTCAAAGTAGGGCCTAAATTTCGACTCGGGTGAGAATAAGAGAAACGATATTTTTTTTAAGATTTTGTTTTATTCGTAAAAACCAACTCCATTTTGTGCACACAAAAAAAACAACTTTTCTACATTATGCTCAACAGTTTTAACTTGAATATAATACATTTTTATGTAACTATGCCTGGTCTTGCTTATTAAGATATTCCAAAATAAAGTACAAACTGTATTTATCGTAATTACTTTAATAATCGTTTCTTATTTTGGATTCAATTATATTCATAGCTAAGCTGAAACATGTAATAAAATTCCAATAAATTTATATCATTACGATTCATAATATGCTTGCAAATTAAAACATACTGATTCTTATTGCCTTGTTTTTATATAGATTTTTCTATTTTCAATCTTTGTTTTTACGATTGAAGATAAATTCCGCTTCATATAAAAAAAATATTAGTAAAAAATTTGTAAATCCTTTGTTCGTTGAATAAAGGTTGTCTCATTTAAGCTCATAACTTGTATCGTTTGCATACAATTTAAATTTTTGATTTTCAATTTTTTTTTCATCAAGAAAACAAAAACTACTCATCCTATAAAACACGTAATTAATGGGAAATTTGTAGATCTCTTTTAGTTGCATAATTTTTGTCGATTCATATCTTTTCGTATTTGCTTTGTTTTAACTTATTTAGTTGTTATCTAAAATTTTATCAACAACAACAACGAAGACGGCGCCGGACAGACAGACAGACACCGACGCAAATACTTGTTTTTTTGAGTCAGGGGCCTTCAAAACATCGGGATTTGATGAAATTCGCGAAAGTCATTTTTCGCATAAAACTAATAACTTCTCATTATGGATGAGAATGCAATTTCTTTATTTTTTGCTGATCAACATTCGAAATTTCTATTTTTTTAAACAAGATTCAAAAAGCTAATAGAACAATAATGCAGGGTCTTGAAAAATTAACGGTTTTCTCTTTTTGACTTTTTTCATATCACGCTTTTTTTAATTCAAATGTCCATTTTCGTTTGGTTTTTTGAAATTCCTATAGTTTTTGTAATCTTGATTTTATCAAAACAATTCATTGTGATAAATTGTGCATATTTTTGTGTGCTAAAAATTTCTGTCGATAGAATTTTGAATTTTTGGAAAAAGGGGTCTTAACAATTTTGAAAAAGCTCTAATTTTTTGAATTATTATCAGAAATGGCAGACGAACTCGATCTTTCTTTTCGGTCCCTCTAACGGTGAGCCAAACAACAATCCAATTCGACTATTCTTTCGAAATTTATCGGGTATACAGTCAACCACAACTAGAGTTCTGAGCCGGTTATATTGCTGTGAGACCGTTAACGAGAATGAGAATATTTTTTTTTGATAAAAATGCAACTGTTTGGTAAAGAATTTAAGTATTTTGTTAAAATTGCATCCTTCTCGATAAAATAATCGTCTTTTTGGATTGAAAATTCAATTTTTTCGTAGAAACTTACTTTTTTGTTACAAAAATGCAAGACAAATTTCATATTTATTGATAAAAATGGAACTATTTGCTAGAGAATTCAACAATTTTGTGAAAAAGTCATCCATTTTGGTTAAAAATTCGTCTTTTTGGATTCAGAATTCAATTTTTTTGGTAGAAAATTATTTCTTGCAAAAAAATTCATAGTTTAATCGTGAAAACTCGAGTAAAATCTTTTTCAACAGAAAATTCAACGATTTTTTTGAAAATTTATCTTTTTGATTTAAAACTTCATCTGTTATAGAAGAAATTTCATCTTTTGTATGAAAATGCAACTTTTTGATTACAAATCGTTATTCTTTGCTTGGTAATTTAACTAATTTGTTTGAAACATTTCCCAGTGGGCGCAAAGTTTGGCGACGTCTTTACGACATCGTTACGACATCTTTACGACAACTTTACGTCATCTTGTGTCGTAAAAATGTCGTAATAATGTCGTGAAGACGTCGACAAATTTTGTGCCCACTGGGTTGGTTGAATCGCTTTGTTAAGAAATCACTTTTTTGTTAAAGATTTATATTAGAATTCATTTTTGAACAGAAGATGTAAGTTTTACATTTTTTTAGTATTGATATTTTGTAGTTAAAAATTCGCGTTTTTTTGTAAAAAAATTATTTTTTATTTTGAAACCTCCTTTTTGTGTAAAAATGCATCAGTTTCGTGGAAAATTAATTTCTTGTTGAACAGTCATATTTTTTGTTTGAAAATTGAATTTATGTAGAGAAAATTTATTTTCTGGTTTGAAGGTTCAATAATTTAAATAAACTTTTATTTATTTTTTGAGTGCAAAATCATTATTTTTGGAAATTCGTCTTTTCGGTTTTAAAGTTCTTTTCTTTTGCTATATAAATTTTATTTTTTTTTTTATTAAAATATAAACTATGACACTTTTTCGTTGGCAATTTATCTTTTTAGGTTGAATATTCAACTAATATGTAAAAAATTCAATTATTTTGTTGAAAATCCCAGTATTTTGTTAAAGAGTTATCTTTCAAAGTGGAAAACACATTTTTTTAAATAAAAAATTATTAGAAGAAAGATCAGAGAATTTTGAAAATGTCACGCGTCTAAGTTTTCCGGGAGATGGGTCTTCTTATTCTAATTCGTTCTAATTATTATTGAGTTTCAGTGTAACAGAGTTAAATAATTCATGAGCTACTGCTTTGCATATTTTAAATTCCTGAATATTTCTGAGCTAGAAAAAAATGTATATTCAACCGTTAGTACAACCTGAACAATCAAAATATTGTTAAAAATCATAAATTCTCTTAAATTGTCCTAAATTCTGTCATATTTTCGGTTATATAACCTGAACTTAAATTCTAGGGAATTTATGAACTCTGACTACAACAACAACAACGTGGATGTCGACGACGCCGGACAGACAGGCAGATACCGACGTAAAAACTAAGTTTTTTGACTCAAGGGGCCTCAAAACGTGGACATTTGATTAAATTCGCGAAAGTTATTTTTTGCATAAAACGAATAACTTCTCAGTATGAATGAGAATGTAAAGGAGGATTTTTGCCGTTTTTATATTTTCAAATATCGACAATCAAACTTGTGATTTTGAACATTGTAGGTGTGGTTATAGTAAGGGTGGTTTTTTCGGGGTCTTGTCAAACATTCTCACTGACTCCATAATTCGTAGGATAAAAGAAGCGGATTTTTTATCTTTTTATATTTTTTCAAATATCGACAATCAAACTTATTATTGTTGGCATTTCAGGTGTGGATATAATAATTGTGGTTTTTAGGGGTCTCCCCTATTGAAAATACCTTTATAGGTCACTAATAGGATTCTATATAAGGATCCTATAAGTGACCTATATAGGATCCTATATAGGGTCACCTATATAGGTCAGTATAGGATCTACCTATAGGAAATGAAACAGCTTCCTGCATAGGATACTATATAGAATCCAATGAGTGACCTATATAGGGCAGATGATGAACCGGAAATGTTCCGCAGTTGTTTTCTGTAGCAGATACAAATGCGTAGTATTTATTTTTAACTATTCGGTTGCCTAGTAGTAGGAACATGCATGGATTCTTATATGGATTCTAATGTAGAAAGAAGGAACCCTTACCATATAATTATTTAGGATTCTATAAAGGATCCTATGCAGGAAGCTGTTTCATTTCCTATAGGTGGCACCTATACTGACCTATACAGGTAACCCTATGTAGGATCCCATATAGGTCACTTATAGGATCCTTAAATAGAATCCTATTAGTGACCTTTACAGGCACCTATATTGGTATTTGCAGTAGGGTCGCTAAACATTCCCACCGATTTCATCATTCGTGGGGTTAGAAAAGGGGGAAAAGGGAATTAAATAACGAAAAAACTTAGTTTCGGGGGCCCAAGCTCCGCCCCTGGCTACACCACTGTTCTCGGCACGACTCGCAAAGCTCGCGGCGAGCTTCTTCAATGCAAAGGATTCGAGCAACGTCCAGTCTGGCTGCGAGATCTCGCGGCAACCAAGAAGCGCGCCTTTGAGTTTCGCGTTGCGCATTGCAAGGCTTCGAGGTTCACCCTGTTTCCCATTTCTTCGCGCAAGCAGAGTCGAGCACCGCAGCTGGCCACAAGTTACTCATAATTCCTATAGGAGACTCACCGAGTAGTGATGGGATATCGATATCGAAACATCGAAAGTATCGATATTCAGAGTCCAAAATATCGACATTTCATATCGAGTTATTCATTATCGAGTTCGATATTTCATATCGATATTTAGAAACCGATATATCAAAGTCAATATCGATATTTTGTCTTAATTTCGATATCGATATCCCATCACTATTTTTCACTTGACAGAATGCGCTGTTTAGTTAAATAGTGAGTGAAAAAACAAACAAAAACTAAATACAAGTAAACGTAAGTAGACATTATATTTTCCATTCATATTTATCTTTGTATATTTTCTAAGCTATATTATGCGAATATTTGTAAATAATAGAAGTCTCAGGGAACACGTTACTTTTACTTGAAAGAATTTTGTCCATTAATATCCTACTTTCGTGATGCATATCTTAGTTTATGGAAGACCCCTTACACACAATATCATTTTTTCACAAGAGAACAGTAATTACATTCCAAATTAATTACTTCTACGTAGTTACTGCTCTCTAACTCAGAGGACTTATTTAAAATATAGGTACTGTATTCTTTAAAAAACAAGAGTTCTACTTGTTTAGATTTATTATATAACAATCCTTTATTGTTTAAACAAAATGTTTTGGTACAAGGCAATAGAAAATGATATGTTTTTTCTTGTACAAACTTACTTTCTGTTGCAGGTTTGAGGACAAGAATGGTCATACAAAAATTCTATATTAAACTATCTTGTTGCTTTTGATACATTTGTTTTAATAATAAGGTTTTTATACTCATTATTATTATTTTTTCGTTTAAAATAAAAAATATCGTAAATATCGATAATATCAATATTTTTTATCCGATATATCGATGTTTTCGATACTCAGTTTCCGATATATCGATATTTTTTCGATAACGCATCACTATCAGAGAGATCAATCACCTTCTCCCCACAACGAATAATAAAATAGACAGTTAGAAGAGAGGGGGAGAGAGAATCGAAAAATCGCTTGGACTCGCGTCTGTCAAAACTGGTTGTTATACAATCGAACTAAATCTCGATTCACCTAAATGTCATTTCAAATGAAACTCTATAGTTTGTGCTACGAAGGAATAATAAGGAGATCTAACTCCGTTCCCCCACTTGGCAATAGAAACATTACCGTAAGTGATACGCACATTACAGGAAGATCTTAGATTTGAGTGCGCAGGTGCGCAGTTGTCCAATTCATATACATGCAAAAGTGTGCGAGTGAGAAATTTTGTCATATTGACGTGAGTTGAGAGATTTTTGTAAGGCCTTCACTGTAAGTACAATAAACGTCTAATATATTTTATTGTTTTACCTTTCTGTTGTACCTAACTGCATTTGAAACATTTAAACGAGAGACCTGGACCTTTAAAGTTTAAATATATCTACCTGAGTGCCTGCTGAGAATTTCTCAGATCTTCTCAGAGCCTTGAGTATCTGTAGCCTATTTATCATATTACAAATTTAAAAGGTACTTACCTATACTGTTCACACATTTTTCAAACAAGTACCGAAAATACTGTTTAAATATTTATTTTGTGTATCTTTCGTATGATGATCAACAAAATGAACACAACCTCTAACTTACATCAATTTGACAAACTTTCTCACTCGCCCACTTTTCCATTTATAGGAAAAGGACATCTGCGCACCTGCGCACTCAAATCTAAGATCTTCCTGTAATGTGCGTATCACTTACGGTAATGTTTCTATTGCCAATTTCAGATAGCTTCCCACTGGCAGTTGGGTCTCCTTATTATTCTTTCGTGGTTTGTGCACAGCGGATGGTTTTGCTCGAAAGAGGGTCCTGTGCGTATTTAGAAAGTAGGATCAGAGATCGGCAAGGGTTTCTGCTGAATATGGTTACAAAAATAAATAGGCAGTCGCGGACAATTGTCCAGGGGTGGTCCCGAAGCAATTAACCCCCAAGCGGAGGTGTGAAA
>NC_046665.1:5256981-5264336 GCF_010883055.1 Belonocnema kinseyi | reverse complement strand
TGCACAGAAACTCATTTAATAACAAAACTTATTTGTCACTACTTAAGGGCCCCCACATTTTAACCGGCCCCAGGGCCCCCACAACCCTAAATCCGGCCCTGAGCCTGACCATACCTGGAAATTAAGCAAAAAGTTTGCCACCACTGCTCTAGGAGTCTCGGACTCTCGGTAGATTACTGGGGATGAGTATTCCATGATGGGGGTGAACTTCAATATTTATTTCTGTTCTTATCGAATTTTCTTAACACGTTTATTATGATTTTCAGAAGTTGTTCTGTTCAAAGGAAGAACTTTCTGATAAATTCAATATAAATGAATGGAAATTTTTTAATCAACATACAATTGTTTAGAATTTTTCAGTTATTATTCTCATTATTAAAATTTGAATTCATCCAACAATGTATTTTTTACATTTTTTAAATATTAATAAAACGTAAAAAATGCATTTTTAAGGCATTTCGCGATAAAGGTAAAATGAAATTCTTCTATCTGAATTTGATCTGAATTTTCGAGAGAATTGCATTTATCACGTTTTTTACTTCAAGGTTTAGATAAATGTAACATTAATATGCATAATGAAATTAAGAAAAATTCAAGATCTGACATACAAAATTGTATTTATTCAAGCGAGACGTGTACGCAACAGTATTCTAAATTATATTTGACATGCGCAAAAGAAACTTAATTGTTAATTAGGCGCAAACACAATCGTAAAAATCTGTTTTTCGGATTCAGGGGTTCTAAAAACGTGGACATTGACAAAAACTGGGCGAACCAATTTTCCAGAAATCTAATACCTTCTCTGACGAGAATGTAAAAATCGAGAATTATTCTAGATAAATCTTAACTCTTAAAGATCTCCACCCCTTTCCTCACATTACTCGCTTCCACGCTCAGTGAGTCACGCCTACAGCACGAAAGGTTTACAGAAATAATAAAATAAGGGACTTGAAGCGTATATTCGCTGGAAAAGCAGCGAAATTTAGCTGTTATTTAGTGAAATTTCACTGATCAGCAGCTACATTTCACTGTTTTAGCAGTGTATATACGCTGATTTGAATTAGACATATACTGATTCAGATTTAGAGAGTACAAAGAAGACGAATTTTCAACAAAATACAGGAATTCTCAACTCAGAAAGGACAATTTTTATAAAAAAGTTTCATTACAAATAAAAAATATAAATTTTAACCAAAAATGAAATAGTTGCATTTTCAGTTAAAAAAATCATTTTCAACAAAATAGTCAAATTTTTAATCAACGAGATGAATTTTCAACTGAATTGAAGAAATATTCAACTGAATTCGTTATTTCTTTTTAAACTTTCAACAAAATAGCTTCATTATCAACTGCGTTTAGTTGAATTTTCAGTTAAATAAATCATTCAATAGACCAACAAGGCGAATTGTTAACAAAATACATGAATTTTCAAGGAAATAACATTTGAATTTTTAACTACAAAGATTAATTGTCCATCAAGAAGACGAACTATCTACCAAAAAGACGAATTTTCAACCAAAATAAAAGCTCATACGCGCGCTCTGCGCGCGAATCACTACTTTGCTTGCAATTATTTTATTTGGAAATAAAGTTCAATAAAATACCACGATAATCATTTTTACTTTCATAACTTCTATTTGTACACGGTTTCGTGTGGGTACCCTCTCACGATGTAGAATAAATCATTGTGCAGCACTAAACATTTTTATCAAATGTTTAGGCAAATTCGTATATAGCCGCATTGTAATTTAATTGTACTAAAATTAATGCACTGATTTTAGGCCCGCCTTGGTAAAACAAAAAATTTCAAATGCGCATAGGATGTGAATTTGAGAGACCTCTGTTCCAGCGTGGATTTAAACATAAAAAATCTGCTTGCTATGCGGGCACATTCTCATCCTCTAGGGGGTGCAACTGTTGGTTCTCGCGCTTAGCGCTCGATTGTACATTTATCTCGCGCTTCGCGCTCGATTATGTATTTACCTCGCGCTACGCGCTCGGTCTTTATATTTTCGCACATTCTTGCGTAAACATTTTTTAATTAAGACTCAAAACATCCACCATTGTAAATTTGTAATTGTGAACTCTCTTTCGTTAAAAGAGAGTTTGAGCACACCTACGGGACGCGACTGATGGCAATCGCATTCCGCACTTAGTCTTTGCATTTGTTCCGCATTTCTTCCGCATTCGGGCACAGACCTTTTAAAATCAAAGGGACAACTGTAATTTTGGGATTTTGAATTCTATTTTCTTAAAGCTCTTTTGGCTTTAACGAACACATTCTCATCACGTATCTCGTGTTTCGCACTCGATTTTGTCCAACATGTCAACTTTTCTACATTATACACAACACTTTTATATCAAGTATAATACATTTTTATGTAACCCTACCTGGGATTACTTATTAAAAAATTGCAAAATATAAAGCAAATTGTATTTATCATGATTATTTTTTTATTTGCTTCTTATTTTGCTTAAAATTGTATTCTAAGCTGCTCTGAAACATGTATCATTTCAATAAATGTATATCATTACAATTCATAATATGCATAAAAATTGAATCATACTAATTCTTATTTCCTTGTTTTTATAATTTTTTATTTTTAATGTTGTTTTTTACGATTAAATAAAAACTACTACGCATCTGCATAGGGCCTAATACAGGAATCTATATAGGGTATTATATAGGAGCCTATGTTCTCTTTCGTCTTTTCTGTGCTTTTTCCAAAAAGTGCATTTTTGCATTTTTATCTTATGTTTTACGATTAAAAGAAGATCTACTCGTCCAATCGAAAAATGATTATTAATAAACTTATGGATCTTTTTAAGCGAAGAACTGGTGTCTGGTAATTTAAGTTCATACCTTGTGTCGTTTTTTTAAACAAATTTAATATTTTTATTCAGAATGTTATTTTTTACGACTAAACAAAAACTAAATGCACGGCGAAAAATGGATGTTCAAAAGTAAAATCTAGATGTTCTGGGTTAACATATTATATGTTTAACTATAGGACAACAATCTAGATGTTCGAAGTTAGCATCTGTAGATCTTAAAATGTGAAATGTTACCCCCTAACATTCAAAATGTTCTACTGAAAAATCCGAGATATTACATGTATGGTTATGTCAAATTACGTCTGTAAATATTTGAGGAGTTTACTTATTTATGGTCATTTAAGGAATTAATTGATAACTTATTTGTGAATTTTAAATTAAACATCAATGAGCGTACACGAACGAAAAACAGATAAGGGGTATAAAATGTCGACCAGATGATGCATTCAGTCAAGTTGCGGTTATATTCAATATTTCTAATTAAAAATAAAAACGGGGATGAATTATCGGAGAACGAATGATCTGTAATCTGAATTAAATATTCTATCTATTTTAAGTTACTTAAACTCAAATTTTATTTCAAATTTATAAACCTTTTGTCAAATGTGTTAAGTCAATTAACCTAAAACATAAGATCGTTGTTCTCTTCTTTAGACTTACAAAAGTCGTTATCCAATTTCATCTAAGGACATCTAAGTTTTATTCTTTGGAAATGTTCCAAAATTGTAATATTCCATAATTTTAATATCGAATATATGTATATATGTATATATATATATATATAGCTTTAAAATATAGTCGTCAAATTGCAACCCGCGATGCGCATGCGCTCGAACGGTTTTAACATCTGAATGTGTTTCAGTTTAACATAAAAATATTTTTACGCCTAACATCTCAAAAAGATGTTAAATGTTTGGCATCAATATCTGCGTATTAGGTGCTACAATCTTACCCTTTGAACATCTACATTTGAACATACATTTTTCTCCGTGTGTCCTATCAAAAATTGTAGCTCTTTTCTGGACGAACAATTTTTGTCTCATTTTTTTCGTAGCTTATATTGAAAAGCGATTCATTATCAATTTGTAGTTCTTTCCAGGGCGCGCAATTTGAGCTTTTTCACTTTTTTCGTATCTTGCATAGTTTGACCAAAACATGGAATTTTTGAATTTTTCATTATTTTTGGTACGATCAAATTTGGAATGTTCAAATTTTCGACCAAATTAAATAAGTTGTTATCGTAGTCCTGAAGGGTTTCAAAACGCTAAGTTTTTCTTCTCCTGGCTTTTTTTCATATCATGCGTTGTTTGGCTTAAAATGTTGATTTCAGTTTGTTTTTTTGGATTCTGAAAATGCTCTAACTCTGATAATTCTCTTTTTATAGAAAAAAAGTCATGGGGATAAATTGTTTGAGTTTCTGAGTACTATGAAGAAACGTACATAGAATTTTTAAATCTTGAAAAAATGTGGTTTCGAAATTTTTTTGTATGATCAAATTTGGAATTTTCCACTTTTTGACCAAATTGAAAAAGTTGTTATCATAATCTTGTAGGGCTTTCAAAAATCAATGTCTTTTTTCTCCAGACTTTTTTTTTCTTAGCATGCGTTGTTTGGCCTAAATTGTTCATTTTAGTTTTTTTATTTTTTTATTTTGAAAATGCTATAACTCTAATAATTTTTGATTTTTCGAAAAAAGTAATTAGGATAAATTGTTAAGTTTTTTTAACACTATGAATAACCATACAAAGAATTTTTGAATTTTGAAAAAAGTGGTCTCAAAAATATTCAAAAAGTGCCCACTTTTTGAATTTTCATCCAAAATGGCTGGCAACGAACTTGACCTTTAGTTTAGGACACTAAACGAGTGTACCAAAGGGCAATCTAATAGATTACTTTTTTTAAAAGTTATCGTGTTCACAGACAGACATACAGATTTACAAACAGATAGACACATTCGTAAAAACCTGTTTTTCGTATTCAGGGGCTCTCAAAACGTGGACACTTGACAAAAACTGAGAGGTGAAATTTTACACAAATCTAATACCATCTCTGATGAGGATGTAAAAATCATATTACAATAAGTGATAATAATATTGGTCATATTATCGACTGATTAATCACAGTAAAATATATGGAGAAAAGTATTGCAAGAAAAAATATACTACAGAAAATCTTGATAAAGCAAAATATTTAACTGAAGACATTATGAAATTACTTTAAGAAATTAATAAAAATAGATACTTACTGAAAATAATGAAAATGAAAGTTTTTACCACTATAGAGTTTTAATTTCTTTTTTAATTCTTATTAAATATATAGTGCATACATTTTCTTATAAAATTTAATTTGTTTAAAATGTTCAAATGGTTCAAAATCTAAAAAAAAGTCAAGTTCTGAATTTGTTTATGAAATTTATTTGTATAATAAATCATAATTGTAAATTTGCAAGGAGTTGTAGGAAAATGTGATTAGAAATATATTCTTTGTTGATTCCGTAAACAAATTAGGCCTATTTTTCAAAAAACGGCAAACTATTAATTTGCTCATGAAAGTAGTTTAAATAATAAATCTTGAAAATGCGATTATTATAATTAAACGGAAAGACGTTCTTAATTAAATTTGTAAAAAACTGACCCTATTCGTTTGAAAAATAGCTAAATTCTGAAGTTGTTATGAAAGTTCTCTAAATAATTAACCATTCTTGTAGATTTAACAAATACCTTAGGAAAGAGTCATCGCAAAGACAATCATAGTTAACTTCGTAAGCAAATTGTGTTTATTAATTGAAAAATACCTCACCTCTCAATATGTTTATGAAAATTGTTTAAATGATTAATAATTATTATAAATTTGCAAAGTATCGTAAGAAATGATAATGAAAACACAGGTCGAAGAAGGCAGGGAGTAAAATCGCATTCTACCTCCCCCTCGACCATGGCGCTCTGTGCAACCGCACGGTTTGCACGCACCAAATGCTGCCCTTATTTTAAATGAACAGGTTGAAATTAAAAAGTTAAAAATTGCATTGTGTAAAATAAAAATTAATAAAAATTTGAAGTTTTTCAATGGTTACAGTTTTAGATCTCTGAATTTTCATATTCAATACTGAATTAAAACATTTACAAACATTAAAACATTCAATTTAGTTTCCGTTTGCAAATTCTCGAATTTTAATTGCTTCATATTGAAAATTATTTATTTTAAAAAAATTTCAAATTACCGTTTTCCAATTTTAAAATTTTTGAATCAGTTTCTGATTTGACTTTGAGCTCGCCTTGAAAACTTGAATAATTCTTGATTAACTTTCGTGCTAAATTATCTCTTCCAAATATAAATAGGAAATTTTTTATTTTTCTATCAGCAATTTGAAAATATTATATTCGAAATGTACGTTTATTTGCAATTCCGACGGTATGTTACTTGCAATGAAAAGATTAAAATTGGAATAAGTTGTCGCAGATATGCTTATTGTTATTATCAGCAATTCCCGTAGTCGTTTTCAAAGAAATAATCATTAATATACAATTTTAATATTTATTATGACTTTTGAAACAATTTTCAATTGTTTAAACAAACGTAAACTATTTAAACAATCATTTATCCCCCAGAAATTAAAAAAATGATCTTATTTTCTTATTGAAATGAAATATTTTGTCATTGTTTGGAGTAGTAACTTTGTCTAAAAACACTACGTAATTATTTGAAGAATTAGTTATTGTTTATTTTCAAAAATTTTTCAATTGAGCCAGAGATGTCCCATTTTATTCAAATTGGTATCATATGCTACTTTCTGTTGAATAATTATATAATTTTGACACACTTATTTTATTGTTTAATAAATTTTTTTCTTTAAACAATATTTACTTGCTAAAGCAGTTTTTTTCGGGAACTAAAAGAATTGCAATAAAATAGAACACGTAGCATTATGTTTCTGACTTTATAGCGTATAGAAAGAAAAAATTTACCAATTTTTAATTGTTTAAACAAATATAATTTGTTTAAATAATTACTTTTCCAAAAATACTTTTGACACCGTAATTAATTATATGTGTTCTATTCAATAGTTATCGAAAAATAACTGCTTGAGCAAATGAAAATTATGTGAACAAATAGAACTTTGTTAAACATTAAAAGAAATGTATGAAAATTATGTAATTATTATTATATATGTATATATATGTATATATGTATGCATGTATGTATGTATGTATATATGATGTTAAATATACGTATTTAATTTTTCAATCAAAAGCAAAAGAAAACTTTCTGTACATAAAAATTGAGTGAAAAATGCACTTAACACTTTTTTAATAAAACCAATGTCAGAAGCCAAAAAACATTGCTTCGGCAATGATTTTTCAAAAAGTTTGTTTCCAGCGATGCATACTTGCAGAGAACATTTTGCTCTTAATTTTTTTTTATCTGTTTTCAGTCAGCACCACTCCCGACTAGATATATGGTGCAGTCACAGTCCACATCTTCTGAGTTTACGTGTTTTTATAACCAATTGAAAAAAAAAT
>NC_046665.1:5255517-5256881 GCF_010883055.1 Belonocnema kinseyi | reverse complement strand
CAATTGGTTATAAAAACACGTAAACTCAGAAGATGTGGACTGTGACAGCACCATATATCTAGTCGGGAGTGGTGCTGACTGAAAACAGATGATTTGGAGCGAGTCGCGCGCTATCTGTTGGTCATTCTAAGGACTTATTGAACTACCCTCGTAGTATGGTTTTATTTCGTAGGCACGCCTCTTAAATCCCTAAAAAACTTGGCTCGATTTGATGAAACCCTGTAACATGAGTTCAATTTCTCGAAAATGGTAAATTTCCCTATGTTAATTAAATGGGATTTTAATGTTTCCGGTGCTCGTGTTAATATCCGAAATTCGAAAAAACAAAAATCATAGATTTTCCTCCTCCGAGAATAGAAATTTGTTGACAATATTGAAAGAACTTATATCACAAAGTATTTCGAGTATTGAAAAAGATTTTAGAACGATTCCGAATGATTTCACAAAGACTTTAAATATGTTAAAATGCCTTTGCAAAGATTAAAAATATATGAAAATAGCAATAAATATTTTACATATTACATGTTTCAAAAAGATAAAGAAAATATCACAATAATTGAAAACATTTGACAACGAATGAAAATATTAAAATGATTTTGCAAAGATTAAAAATATTGCAAAAGATTCAAGAAATATTTCATGTATCGAAAACTGTTTTAAAAGCTTTGAAAGATTTGAATTATTTTGCAATGATTTGATATATTCCTAAATATTTTCAAGATTTTAAAAGAATAATAAAATTTCATCATGATTTCAGAAAGATTGGAACTATTTTGAAATTATTTGGATTATTTCATCAATATTGTAAAGGATTTCAAACTATTTCAGAGATTTTAAACCTAGCAAAAGATTTAAGAATGATTTTAAAAAATTTGAAAAAGAATTTAAATATTTGAGATTGTCAATGTTTCAGAAAGATCAGAGAAATTTCACAACGAATGAAAGAATTAATGATTTCGACTTTTTAAAATTATAATAAAAGAATAGTTAATGAAGGAGAGTTTTTTGCGCGAGAAATCATTTTTAAATGTTTTTAATCTGAAAGCATTTTTAATTATCACGTTTTCAGAATAGTTATAAAATCTAAAGGTTCGACACAATATTATTTAACATGCTTTCAATTTCAATACATTTTTCAAATTTTTATACCATTTTCAAATATTGATAATCTTAGCTAATTACATTATTTAAACTTTTATTGTTACGTACCCTTGACAATTTATGAATTAAGTATTTTCGAAAATAATAATATGACTTATGAGCCGTTCCGCGACTGTACATCTCACGCCGTCAAGGGGGTCGCGGAATATTGAGTCTTGAATGTCTTCACAACAGGATTATTCTGGGTACAGCACATAGAATTG
>NC_046665.1:5252749-5255417 GCF_010883055.1 Belonocnema kinseyi | reverse complement strand
TGGCACTACTTTGAGTGGTACTACTTGTAAGGAGTACTGTAATATTATAAGACTGCAATATATATTAATGATAACATTTTTTTATTTATTAAAATTTTTTTTTGGGGTTTGTGGAGGCCCCCCAAATGTGGGGGCCCCGGGCCGCGGCCCCATCGGCCCCTTATATAAATGCGGCCCTGGTCAGGCTCCATCCGACTTAATTTTTTCTACTACTTTTCGGTCCATTCATGTGCCTTAGTATGAGTGAGCTTACTCCAGCAAGGGTCTTTTGTCCATAGGAATGTCAAAGTAAGGAAATTTTAAAACTTTTAATTTTTAAACTAGCGATTTGAAAATAGTATTATCAGCAACTACGACTTTTTCCGATTCCAATGATATATTACTTGCCTAGAAAAGTTAAATATTTGAAGGAGTATAGTATCAAGGAACATCAGCTTTACACTCGATTTAATACTAAATAGTAAATACTTCTCAAATTGTCAACTTTTCTAGGCAAGTAATATATCATTGGAATCGGAAAAATTCGCAGATGCTTATAATGCTATTTTCAAATCGCTAATTAAAAAATTAAAAGTTTTAAAATTTCCTTACTTTGACATGCCTGTGGACAAAAGATCCTTGCTGGAGTAAGTTCACTCACACTAAGGTACATAAATAGACCGGAAAGTAGTAGAAAAAATTAAGTCGAGTGGAGCCTGACCATACCTGAAAATTAAGCAAAAAGTTTGCCGACCACTGTCCTAGAGACTTCCCGCCTATATTTCTACTTTTTACAAACTCAGGCCTGACTGTTTCAAAGGATAGTTTCCCGAACGATGAATGGGCTAGCTGCATTACAGATTAGAGTCCCAAATATTTTCTACGCCACAGGCGTAAACTTGTCAAATCTTACAAGGGGTCGTCCCACCGTGCTCCAGATGCGCTAGCGACTATTTACTTGCAAAATACCGATGTGTTTTACGCCATTGGCATATTACAAATTTAGGATGTTTAAAATTTCTTAATGAAGCTTTACATTCTTGATGTAATAATTACCATATGATTTTATCAAAAATGGTTAAAGATCTAGCACGTCAAAGTATGTCCAGTCAAAAATGTGCACTAACTTATTTAAGACCAATTGATTTTGACTTGAATTGACATTATTAAAAGCTGACATTATTAAAACTTAAAATAACATTATTAAAAGAACGGTTAAATGCCATAGAAATCCGAAAGACTTCGCATAGATTTAAAAGATTTGATAAAGTCTTCTATTATTCGACAATTAAGATTTCAAAGACTTCTGGTCGATTTAAAAGACTGCATAGACTTCAATTATTTTAAAAAGATTTCATGAAGGTTTTATTAATTTAAGAAATATCACCGAATATTTTAAAAGTATTTCAAATAATTTGCAAAGACTTTTAAACAATTCACAAAAATTTTAATGATTTCCCAAAGTTTTCAAAGATTTTAAAGATTTCGCCGAGATTTCAGATAGATTTAAAAGATTTCAGATACCTTTTAAATATTTCACAATGATTTTTAGAGAATTTACCAGTATTTAATAAAGAATTAAATGATTTCCCAAAGTGTTCAAATATTTCAGAAAGATTTCAGATAGATTTCAAAGATTGAGCCAAAGATTTCAATAATTGCCTAATGATTTTGCAAAGATTTTGAGAGAATTCACTAAGATTTTAGAAAGATTTCACCAAATTTTCAATGATTTCCCAATGACTTTAAAGATTTCACAAGGCTTACACATATTTCGAAAAGATTAAAAATAGATTTCAAAGATTGAACAAATAATACCAATGATGTCCTAATGATTTTACAAAGATTTCAAAGATTTCGGAAAGATTTAGGATATGTTTAGAAGATTTCACAGATATTTTCATTTTTTACAAAGACAATAATATCTCAAAGATCTTATGAAGACTTTACAAAAATTTCAAATATTTCGCAAAGGTTTCGCATAAATATAAAAGAATTCGGAAAGGCTTCTATCCACATAGATTCCAGATAGATTTTAAAGATTAAACAAAGCAAGAAAGAATTGAAAGGTTTCTATATCCTACGATCGAATGAGCTTAAGCATTTTATTTACGCGTAGGCAAATCAAGACTTTGGCCCTCCCTGGTCGATTTCTATGGGAGGCAGTGGCCCCTGTGTCCCCTTGGCAAGGCTCCACCGCCTCTGATGGACATAGAAATAGGAGGGGACTAGCCACATGCTACCTAACTTGGCGCGGGGATTGATCATAAGTTACAAGGTGGAGTGGACCATGTTGGTTTGAAAAAACCAATAGAGGTTTAGCAATACAAGATCTAGGTTCAGGGTGCGGCATGGTCACTTGCTGATTTGGAACGTGAAATAAGAAAAATATATTTGGGTTATTGATTTATAATTGTTATTAACACACATTACAGGTCTCAAAGTTTTTTTCACTACGTTTTGAAGATAACATCGGCAAGATGGTGACCCTTATTTTCAATGCACTGAACTAACCGGCTTCTGAAATTGCGATCCACTCGCTCGAGCATATCGGTGCGTATGCTTACGATGGCTTGGGTGATGTTATCCTTCAAGTGCACCAGAGTTCTTGGGCGATCGGTGTACACCACAGATTTGAGATAGCCCCATAAAGAAAAATCACAAGGTGCCATATCTGGTGAGCGGGCTG
>NC_046665.1:5248584-5252649 GCF_010883055.1 Belonocnema kinseyi | reverse complement strand
GAGCTCCAAGGAGATTATGTTGAAAAATTAAAAAAAATTTACCCAAAAAAAATTGTTTTTATACTTCATTCTAAGGACTTATTGAACTACCCTCGTAATAACTTTCATTTCCAACCTACATCCACCGTCCCCGCAGTGCGAGAAATGACCCAAGAATAAAAGAAGACTACTTGTTTACGTATTACTGTAACTTTTTAGCTATTTCCATCGTCTTTTTTACACAAATATTTACTAATGAACAATTTGAATATTTGCCATGACTTTTTAAATAATTTGCAATTGTTTAAACAAATCTCAATTATTTAAACAATTATTTATTCCCAAAAAATGTACAAAAATAATTGTATTATCTGCTTTAAATGTAATTAATTGCCATTGTATGTAGTAGTACATTTTTCTGCAAACATAATTATTTAAATAATGATTTATTTTCTATTTTTAAGATTTATAAAAATTGAGCCAGAGGTGACTAAAAAAGTGAAATTAAATAGAATAATAACATTATTTTCCTGACTGTATAGTGCATAGAAAGAATACGTTTACCACTTTTTAATTGTTTAATAAATATAATTTGTTGTAATAATTACCAATTTGAAAAGAGTGGACATCTCTGGATCTGTTTTGAGAAATTTTGAAAATAAACAATAATTAATTATTCAAATAATTACATAATGTTTTTAGAAAAATTTACTACTCCAAACAATGACAAACAATTACATTTCAATCATAAAATATGATTCTTTTTAAAAATTTTTTGGATTATATAATTTTTTATATAATTTAAATTTGTTTAAACAATTTAAAATCATTTAAAAAGTTATGGTATATATTCAAATTGTCCGTTAGTAAATATTTGTATGAAAAAGATGACGGAAATTGCTAAAAAGTAATAATAATACGTAAAAATGTAGTTTTTTTTTTATTTTTGTGTTATTTAATGGAAACTTTAGGGGGGGGGGAGTCTTGTCCTCTGAAGTGAAAAAATTTTACGATGCATTTTTAGACCACCTTGGTGTAAACCATATTGAAAGAACTTATATTACAAAGTATTTCAAGCATTAAAAAGATTTCAGAACGATTCAAAGGAATAATAAAATTTCATCGTGATTTCAGAAAGATTAGAAATATTTTTTAATGATTTGACAAAAATTTGAATTATTTTATCAATATTGTAAAGGATTTGAAAATATTTCAGAGGTTTTACATATGGCAAAATATTTGGGAAAGATTTTTGAAAATCTGAAAAAGAATTTAAATATTTGAGATTGTAAATGTTTCAGAAAGATGAAAGAAATTTCACAGCGAATGAAAATAATAATCATTTGGGCTCATGAAAATTATAATAAAAAAATCATTAATGAAAGAAAGTTATTTGCGCGAAAAATTATTTTTCTGAATCTAACCTCGAAAATATTTCAAGACCAGAATGATTGATTCATCAATAAGATTATCACGTTTTCAGCATAGTTATAAAATCTAAAGGTTCGACACAATATTATTTGAAATGCTTTCAATTTTAATCCTTTTTTCAAATTTTTACAGCTTTTTAAAATATTTTTAATATTAATTAATTACATTATTTAAACTTTTATTGTTGCGTACCCTTGGCAATTTATTAATTAAGCATTTTCGAAAATAATAATATGACTGATTACCACAAGTTCCCTTATTTTCTATTTTCACTGCCTATCACAAGATTTAAATTTAATCAACAAGGATGGTACACGCCGCGTCGCATAACGTCACGAATTGAAATTAACTATACCATTTAAAATAACTAACATCCCATCTATCTTCTCTTTTTCTACAGACTAAAAATATTAAGCGTTATTCAACTGTTTTAGTTCAAATGGGCTTTAGTTCAATTACGCCACACTTCAAACGGATACCTACCCCCTACAATCTACTCGAGGACTGCGGCGAGAAGAGGCTGATTTACCGAGAATTGTTTAACATTATATGAAATATGACGCCCCTGTCGGCGAATATCAAAGCAGAACGTTTAATTAATTTAGTTTACACAGATAAGGATTCAGGAATCGACGATGACGTTATCAGAATGGAATTTTTTTCAACAATAATTGTTATATTATCACGAGGGTGCTTGCAAATCTTGGAAATTTTCAATGACGCACCAATGCAATATAAATTTAACACATAAATTATATTATTTTTGGGGGAAAAACTTCAATACCTGGAATAGCAGGTATTAAATAGCCTAATATTTGGATATCGTATATCATATCATCTATTCCATATTATTTGGGGTTCAAAAGATCCATTACCATAATTATTAAGTATAGATTTCCAATATCGATAGTGTGGATCGGATATTTCAAAACTGTGATTCGGAAGTCAGCACAAGGAACGAAAACAATCTTACAACCTTCTACGCTCTAGCAGCAAGTTTGCTATTCATACGGAAAAAGTGCGCTAGAACTGGCCTTATCTATATACTATCAAAGTTTGCGATAATAACACATTTTGACAGGTCACTTTAAACACATTTTGCCTCTCCTATTTCAAGTATAACTCTAAAATATCATAGATAATAAATTTTAATCATCCCTGATCACACTGTTGCCTGCTACATAATTTTAAACAAGTAACTTTTGTATTTAATTTATTTTAAAAATGACCTGCTATCGCTATTTTTTGCACGTCCACATGTTTTCAGAAATTTTTTCTGGCTAAATAAAAATAATTTATTATTCTTACAATACACGAATCGAATCTAGAAATATAAGAAATAATTATAGACAAATAAGATTTTTTTCTAAAATTTGACCGCAATCGGTTTCAGGTAATCATTCATGGAGTGACCCCTCAGCTATGTCAATATTTTCTTCGATATTATAATTACATTAATATCAACATTAATTAGCTGTAAATGATTGTGCTGGAGTTTTCAAGCGTTTGATTTATCTGTCAAACGAAAAAAGTTTAAATAGCCTCCGGACTTTCGAAATTATAAAATTTGTTTATGAGAATCATTTGGAATTAAACAATTACAAACTATAGCTTCCTAGAATTTGGTTATATTATACTTTTTAGGACTACTTGGGACTTCGATTTTTAAGATTTAAAACTGCTAGCAATTTTAAAAAGTGTCAGTACAAAATTTTAACTTGTTAGTACTTATAATTTGTAATTTTTTATTTCGAATCATTCTCATAAATAAATTTTCTAATTTTGAAAGGCTATTCAAATTTTGCCGGTTTAATAGATCAATTCAACTTCAAACGCTTAAAACTCTAGCACAATCATTTACAGCTAATTAATATTAATGTGAATATTAATATCTGTTGAGATAATATTATTACAATTATAATATCATATATAGTTAATTGTATATTATAATAATTATATTATAATGTACCCTGCTTATACTTCTTTTTTTCAATTTTTTTTTCCTAACTCAAAATTTTAATTATTTTGTAGAATTCCTTGTCCTAGATCTGAATTATAATTTTTTCGAAAAATCTCTTATCCAATTCAGAAATACATACAATTGCTTTGAAAAATTTCCTGTTCCAATTCAAAATTCAGAATGAAATGAGAAAATACGTATAAAATACAAACTTTTCACACCTTTTAATTTTACCATTTTTTAAAATCAAATTATGTTAAAATACGAAATTAACAATTTAAAATTTGTATGACTTCAATATTTTAGACATTTCTAAAAAAAATTGGTTTAATCGTTCAATTTTTAATGTTCCGAATTGAAATTTACTTGAAGTAATATTATTTTGAACCTTAAAGATAATAGCGTAATTTATATTTCTTAACCAGAAATGTCTAAAATGTTAAAGTCATACAAATTTTAAATTGGTAATTTCGTATTTTAACATAATTTGATTTTAAAAAATGGTAAAATTAAAAGGTGTTAAAAGTTTGTATTTTATACGTATGAATGAAATATTTTTGAATCAAAAATTTGTCAAGCTTCAGTTTGAAAAGTTTAAGGGCATGTGACACAGCTAAATACCTATATTACCGACCACATTTTTTCAGTTCACTGAATGTTTTTTTGAACCTAAGAACTTTTTTTGTAAATAAAAT
>NC_046665.1:5239288-5248484 GCF_010883055.1 Belonocnema kinseyi | reverse complement strand
ATTTTATTTACAAAAAAAGTTCTGAGATTCAAAAAAACATTCAGTGAACTGAAAAACTGTGGTTGGTAATATAGGTATTTAGCTGTGTCACATGCCCTTAAAATACAAAAGATTTCCACCTCGAATAAATCATTTTCATATTTAAAAGTTTGAATTTTCTAATTTCACCTTGAATTTTGAAATGGAACAGGAAATCTTTCAAAAACAATTAAAAATAATTAAAATTTTGAGTTATGAAAAAAAAATTTAAAGTATAATCAGGGTACATTATCATAGAATTAATATAATATATAATTAACTATATATGATATTATAATTCTAATAATATTATCTCAACAGCTATTAATATTAACATTAATATTAATTAGCTGTAAATGATTGTTCTAGAGTTTTAAGCATTTGAAGTTGAATTTATCTATTAAACCGAAAAAATTTAAATAGCCTTTCAAAATTAGAAAATTTATTCATAAGAATCATTCGGAATAAAATAATTACAAATGATAAGTACTAACAAGTACAAAAGTTTGTATTAACACTTTCTAAAATTGCTAGCCATTTTAAATCTTAAAAATCGAAGTACCAAGTAGTCCTAGAAATTACAATATAACCAAATTCTAGGAAGCTATAGTTTGTAATTGTTTAATTCCAAATGATTCTCATAAACAAATTTTATAATTTCGAAAGTCCGGAGGCTATTTAAACTTGTTTGGTTTGATAGATAAATCAAACGCTTAAAAACTCCAGCAAAATCATTTACAGCTAATGAATATTAATATAATTATAATATCGGAGAAAATATTGATATAGCTGAGGGGTCACTCCATGAATGATTACCTGAAACCGATTGCGATCAAATTTTAGAACAAAATTTTAATTTGTCTATAATTATTTTTTATATTTCTAGATTCGATTCGTGTATTGTAAAAATAATCAATTATTATTATTTAGCCAGAAAAAATGGTTGAAAACATGTGAACCTGCAAAAAATAGCGATAGCAGGTCATTTTTAAAATAAATTCAACACTAAACTTACTTGTTTAAAATTATGTGGAAGGCAACAGTGTGATCTGGGATGATTGCAATTTCTTATCTATAAAGGTATTTTGGAGTTATAGTTGAAATAGGAGAGGAAACATGTGTTTGAAGTGACCTGTCAAAATGTGTCATAGTCGCTAACTTTGATAGTAGATAGGTAAGGCCGTTTCTGGCGCACTTTTTTCCGTATGGTTAGCAAACTTGCTGCTAGAGCATAGAAGGTTGTAAGATTGTTTTCGCTTCTTATGCTGACTTCCGAATCACAGTTTTGAAGTATCCTTTCCACACTATCGATATTGGAAATCAATACTTAAAAATTATGGTAATGGATCTTTTGAACCCCAAATAATATGGAATAGAAGATGATATGATGTACGATATCAAAATATTAGGCTATTCAATACATGCTATTCCCAGAATTGAAGTTTTTCTCCGAAAAATAATATAATTTATGTGTTAAATGCTTATCGCAAAGGTGCGTCATTGAAAATTGCCAAGATCTGCAACCATCCTCTTGATATTATAACAATTCTCGGTGTACAAAATTCCATTCTGATGACGTCATCGTCGATTCATGAAATCCTTATCTGTGTGAACTAAATTAATTAAACTTTCTACTTTGATATTTGCCGTCAGGGGCGACATATTTCATATAATATTAAACAATTCTCGGTAAATAAAATTCCATTCTGATGACGTGATCGTCGATTTCTGAAATCCTTATCTATGTGAAGTAAATTAATTAAACGTTCTCCTTCGATATTTGCCGTCAGGGGCGTCGTATTTCATATAATGTTAAACGATTCTCGGTAAACAAAATTCCATTCTGATGACGTAATCGTCGATTCCTGGAATCCGTATCTATGTGAAGTAAATTAATTAAAAGTTCTCCTTTGATAATGGCCGACAGGGGCGTCATATTTCTTATAACGTTAAACAATTCTCGGTGTACAAAATTCCATTCTGATGACGTCATCGTCGATTCCTGAATCCTTATCTGTGTAAACTAAATTAATTAAACGTTCTGCTTTGATATTTGCCGACAGCGGCGTCATATTTCTTATAACGTTAAACAATTCTCGGTAAACAAAATTCCATCCTGATGACTTCATCATTATTCCTGAAATTCTTATCGACAGTGTTGACATATTTCACCAATATTAGCACCATATAAGCGGTGCACTCTCTGTTTCTTATCATTGACTGGTAAACAAACACGAGTTGGTTTGAAGTATAAAACGCTCTAAGATCTATATCTATTTTTCGGTGATTCCATCAGTTAATAACAAGACTCGCATAACCTCAAATAACTGGAATTCTACACAGTGTTTTTTATAAGTGTTCGCTGATTCCATTTAAGCTAAAAATGAATTTCGAAAAATGTAAAAAAGTTCTACAAGTCATGAAGATGGGATATCATCTTATACTCGAGAAGCAACCCCCATCAGCTGATGAAGTTAGATTGTGAACGAGGGCGGGAACTAAAAACATTCGGATGATAAACAAAATATTGAGGAAGTACATTCTGCTATCCGTGGGCCAAAAACATGCGATTATGAGGATAATTGGTGATCTGAAGACTGCAAGCAGAAAATTCAAGAAGTTGCTCAAGACAGGAACTGGTATGAGTGAAGCTTCGAAGAAACTGAGTTAGAGGGTGAGTTGGGATGATGTAGCAAGTACGTTTTAGACACGAATAAGAACGGGACTTATAACAAATTTAATTCATAAAGATTTAAATACATTTTTAGATTATTGTAAACGCATGTTTATTCCGCGAAATAGGAATGCAATTAATAGTATATGTAATATCAAAACTTGCGTTGAATTCACAGGTATTTTCAAGGCATTAATGGGAGGGGAGCAAAAAAATAGAGGAAAAACGTGTTTGCACCGAAGATAATCTCATTTTAACCTCTACAAATATTGGTGGATGGTTTGAGGAAATAGTTCGTCAACAAGTTGAAGTTAAAATTGAAGATTTAAAAACATCAGATTCAGGGGGGAGATTAATAGAAATTATCAGCTTAACGGTTAACATAAATGGTTACGCCCCGTTTTAAGTTGGAGCTTCAACTTTCACTGAATTACCTTATTTTATACAGAGAAAAAAATCTGTGGTTATTATTTAAAATAAAAACTCGTATTGTTTTCTCTAATCAGTAAATGGCGGCTCTTCACCCAGATGAAAAAGATGCTCGAAGAACCAGTTCTTATCCTCAGCTTGATGGTTCAGAACTCAAATATAATGACATTAAGTTTCCAATTATTCTTGAGGATATTCCAAAATTTAAGAACATGAACGGTTTAAGTATAAATGTGTATGGATTAGAGTCTGCTAAATATAGTAAGAAAGAGGAAATTGTTCCAGTTTTTATAAGCCAGGGAAAATCTAAATATCCTACTATTCACCTTCTTATGATTGAAAATACTAACTTTGATTCAGATGTAGAAGTATGACATTTTGCTTTAATTAAAAATCTATCTAGAGTAGTGAGCTCATAAATATCAAAAGATGATCATCACACTTACTTTTGTGACAGGTGTTTGTGCCACTTCAGATTTGAGAAATCTCTTGAAAAACACAGAATTTATTGTGATAATCTGAATAATAATTGCACACTAATACTCCCCACAGAAGAGGATAACATTTTCAAATTTAAAAATTATAAATACGAAGAGAGGGTTCAATTTGCAGTATATGCTGACATAGAGTTTTTGTTAGAGCCAGTTACCAATATGCATGGAAATGCTTATAAAAAACATATACCTACAAGTGATGCTTATTACACAAGATGCAGTTTTGACGATTCACAATCTGAACCTCAAGTTTATCGTGGAAAGGACAGCATTACGTGGTTTATCTGTAAGTTGAAAAAGTAAGCTGAGAAAGTAGATTTTTATTTGTAAAATACAGTGCCAATGGAACTTTTAACATTAAAGCAAGAGCATGATTTTTGAAACGCAAAAGTTTGTCATATTTGCGAACAAGATTTTAACAAAGATGATGTTAAACATCGGGATCATGACCATTCTTTAGGTAAATACTGTGGCCCTTCTCGTGACAGATGTAACGTATATTACTAAGACTCACATGTAATTCCCATAGTATTTCATAATTTATCTGGCTACGACTCTCACTTTTTCATCAAAGCATTAGCAACAAGTTTTTAGGGTGATATCTCATTATTACCTATCAACAAGGAAAAATATATATCCTTTACAAAAAGGGCGCAAAATACAAAAGTTAAACTCAGATTCATAGACTCTTTTCGATTTATGCTAAGTAGCCTCTCCAAATTAGCTTCAAATCTTAGCAATGATGAAAAATTGATTACAACAAAATATTCAAAAAATAATAATGAATTTGAATTATTCATAAGAAAATGCGTATTTTCATACGATTATGTTGATAACTGGCAGAAATTATATGAAGATTGTCTTCCAGCAAAAGAGAAATTTTATTCTAAATTAAATGATAAGGGTATTTCAGATGCAGATTATAATCATGCATACAAGGTGTGGGGAAAATTTAACCTAAAAACGTTAGGTGAATATTCGGATTTATACATGAAAAATCATGTTTTTCTCTTGGCGGACATTTTTGCAAGTTTTAGAAGTCGTTGCATTGAAACTTATAATTTGGATCCATTACACTACAATACAGCACCAGGGCTTTCTTTCGATGCTACTTTAAAGTATACTGGAATTGAACTCGATCTATTAACAAATGTAGAAATGTTATTACTTGTTGAAGGAGCAATAAGAGGTGGTGTGTCTCAGTGCTCCAATAGGTATGCGAAAGCAAATAATAGATTCATGGGATCGAATTTTGATAAAAATGTACCCGAATCCTATAACACTTATTTTCATATAAACAATCAATACGGTAAAGTTATGCGCCAATCTTTACCCTATAGAAATTTTGAATGGTTTACTGATGTTGAAAACGAACCAATGTTTTTTAACATTCCCGATGATTCAGAAATAGGTTATATTCTTGAAGTAGATTTGGAATATCCTGAAGAACTCCATGATTTGCATAAAGACCTACCATTATCTCCAGAGCATTTTGTACCTCCTCTTCCAACATCTAAAATCCCGAAACTAATTACTAATTTAAAATCAAAGGCGAATTACGTTCTCCATTATCAAAACTTAAAACAATACTTAAAAATTGGAATAAAGCTTGTAGAAATTTATCGGGTTTTAGAATTCAAGCAAAAGCCATGGCTAAAAGCCTATATTCATTTGAATACTGACTTGAGAAAGAAGGCAAAAAATGATTTTGAAAAAAATTGCTTCAAACTCATGAACAACTCTGTCTTCGGAAAGACTCTGGAGAACGTAAGGAAGCACAAAGATTTCGGATTAGTGACAAAGTGGGAGGGAAGATAGGGTGCAAAAGCTCTGATTGCCAACCAAACTTTAATACCTGCTCTGTATTGGGTGAGGACATGGTTATCATTGAAATGAGTAAAACCAAAATTGAATTCAATAAGCCCATCTATATAGGCTTCACAGTTCTAGACATATCAATGATAATGATTTACGACTTTCATTATAATTACAAGAAGTACACATTCGTTGAAAAGACAAAATTACTCTACACTCACATAGACAGCTTGATTTTCCACACTACAGAACCAAACTTTAATGAGTATATTAAAAAAGATCCCGATAAATTTGACACCTCAGACTATCCACCAAATAATGTATACGGCATTGAATTGAATTGTCCAGGCATTAGAGATACATCATTTTTCATAAGACTAGTGAGATCAACATTTTTATTTCTATCAATTTCTATTGCATTGATTTCATATCTTGCTTCTTCAAAGAAATGACAGATGGCATGGTTTCAAATAAAGACTGTCCCCCACAGTAATGGCTTCCATTGCTTCATTATGACGTTTTATTTCTTCAAGCTATCGTTTTGTATTAGTAGCACTTAGACCGGCAAAGATGGGTATAAGAAAGGATAGAAAGCCATCCAATTTCTTTGGAACTGGTAAAATTCGAGGTTTCTTTACATTTATTTTTCCACCAGTTTTTTTACAGCTGCACGTGCACCTCTGAAAGCAGATTTAATAACAGTTTGAGCATCATTACTTGATATCATTGCTTTTTCAGCTGCTGTAACTATTTTTTTGAGTGTGGTGGTAAACTTTTTATTTTTAAGACCCATACCAAATTTTGATTTAATTTTCATTTAATTAGTTATTCCCCAAGCAGCTGCCTTTTCACTCAAGCCTGCGTCCTGAGCAAAGACACGTTTCCAAGCTTCTTCAGCTAGTACACTATCAGCCGAGTTTCTAGTCTCTATATTTTCTCTATTTTGTGTGTAGATGTGAATTGGACATTAGTTCACTGTTTTTATGAGTTTTTTAATTTGTGTTCTCATTTTCTATTTTTATTTGCGTTCTTCGTTACATTTATATTTCTTGGACTTGTCCTTATGTTTGATTTTCGTATTGAGTAATGCCTAAATTTATGTCTAAGCCGGTCTTATCGTTTTCGTGCTCTCCTTCTCTTACAAATAGTCTTGTTGCTCGGTTTTCCAATTTTCTTCTCTCGCCTCGTCAGTCCGCGTTCGCCAAGCAACAAGTTCTGTTGATTTTATACTGTTTTAATCCATTTATAATGAAGACCGCGCTTTTACGGCGTTATTTTTATTAATTAAAGTACTGTGGTTCTAATTGACTTGACCTAAACACGCATGTCTCCCTACCAGAATTGATCAGTCGTGACAATGTTTAGTCGTTTTTTTAGTGTTCAGAACAGTAGGCTATACCGTGCTTCTTACAAACAGCGTCAATAGGGTTGATTCCAGGATCACCTCGAGCAATTCGTTTTGCCAATTTCATGCCGGGTCCCCAGTACGGGTATCCAGGAATATGTAACTCTACAGGAAGATTATTAATAATTTTATTCAACAGAACTTTGCCACATCTTGCCTCTTTCGAGGATAGCTTACGACTGACTGTGGGTTTGTCACCGTGAAACATCATATCTGTTTAAGAGATACTTTCAGACTAAAGACTGAACCTACATAAACCTGACACTTATAGTTTTTCACTCAGTTATAGTCAAGATGCAGGTTGAAGCCCAACCTATAAAGCTACCTATCGATAATTTTGATTCGCTTGTACAACATGAGAAAAAAGAAAAACGGCATGGACATTTGTTACCAAACAGTGTACCAGCAATATAGAAGAAGTTCTGAACTCAGTAGCTGGTGTTGAGTACTATCCTTTTAATGAGCATGATGATGCTGTAATACCGAATGAAGTTAATTCCAATTCATTGTTTGTATTTGATGATGTAGCCTGTGAAAAGTAAGATAATATAAAAGCATTTTTTTCAATGGGTAGGCACAAGGACGTTGACTGTTTCTTTTTGAGTCAGACATATGCTCGTATTCCGAAACATCTTATACGTGATAATGTTAATTTGCTTGTATTGTTTAAAGAAGGTGAGATGAATCTGAAGCATATATATGATGATCATGTGAATAGCGACATTGATTATTTACAATTTAAAAAGTTGTGCTTAGCTTGATGGTATGATGATCAGAATGGATTTGTTGTAATTGATAAAGATAGAAATCTGAATAAAGGTAGATATAGAAAAGGTTGGGTAATGAAACAGTTGATCAGACATTAAATGATACCTTGAAAATGGTAAAAATATTGCAATCTCAACAAATTTGCATCGAAAACATTATAGACTTGATGGGGATTTTCATGATAATAAATCTTTCAAATATACAAATTTTATTTTTAAAAAATAATTCCCTTTTCGCCTTTCAAAACTAACAATAAGGAAATTGAAAAACGCTCTTCAATAAGCAAAGGTTTAATTCCAAAACATATGGTTGGTACAGAGGCTAATGAATTATATTATATTTTTGGGATGATCCAAACGAATTAGTTGATCGATTTCGTTAACTCTCAGCATCTCAAGCAGCGGGAAATCCAAGTCACACGAATGAAATTATTGCAATTATTAAAGAATTAAGAGCGGCTGGAATTATTTATCAATCAGTGCTTTGTCAATATTTTGGTCATTTGCAAAATGAGTCTCTTAGACGGGCTAAGATGGCAAGTCGAGGTCCACCAGGAATTCGATTTAAATTCACCACCGATGGGCATTATGATATCGGAAAGAAAAAGCTGTGCAATGTAGCAAAAATAAATAACGAAAAGCTGCAACTAATGAAGGAGCTACATAGGCCTGCTAGAAGAAACTACCAACGTCGACACTTTGATATTCGTAGCATCGATGAGACTTGGCAAGCGGATCTTGTTGAAATGCAACCTTATACGAAAGAAAACAAAGAATACAAGTAAATCTTACCTGTAATTGATATATTTTCAAAATTTGATTGGGCTATTCCAGCTAAATCCAAGAAGGGTGAAGATGTAGCTGCAGCTATAGAATCTATTATTGGCAAAGGACGCGTACCAAAAAATTTACATGTTGATAGAGGTAAAGAATTTTACAACTCACATTTTGAAAATCTTACGAAGCGATACAAGATAAATTTGTAATCGACATTTAGTCATTTAAAAGCATATACTTGCAAGCGATTTAGTCGCACTTCAAAGAATAAGGTGTGTTTGCAATTTAGCTTACAGGGGAATTACAAACAGATAGATATTTTTAAAGATTTAGTTTCATCTCATAAGGATACTAGGCATCAGACTATTTAAATGAAACCAAAAGATGTTACTAAAGAAAATCAGAAAAAAATTTGTTTGATCTATACAAAAATTACAGTGTAAAATAAGCAGTTGAGAAAGCGAAATTTAAAGTTGGAGATAAAGTGCGTATGAGATTATTTAAGCACGGTTTTGAGAAAGGCTATACACCAAATGGGACAACTGAAATATTTACCGTAAGCCATGTTAAGAATACTAAACCAGTGACGTATATGCTTAAAGATTATCAGGACAAAGCTATTCTAGGTACTTTTTATGAGCAAGAACTAGGCAAAGTTAGACATACAGGCATTTATCTGATTGAAAAAGTACTGAAAATCGAGGAAATAAGCTATTTGTAAAATGGTTAGGTTTCGATGACTCACACAATAGTTGGATAGATAAGTCTAGCTTGTAAGTATCTTTTGTATTAATTCGAGGTTTTTTCTGAATACAGT
>NC_046665.1:5234469-5239188 GCF_010883055.1 Belonocnema kinseyi | reverse complement strand
TTTACTTAAACATCTACCTGCCCTTAATCTAGTAAATGAAAAAAGGTGAATTTAGTTTAAATTACATTTTTATTCGGATATTTCTTACAAACAAAATGCATGAAATTTTTAATTTATAAAGCTACCATTCACACATCTGAGTTCTGGTAATTTCTCAATCACTTCTTCACACACATTCGGATTATAAAAAGTAATCATTTCGTATATAAGATTTTACAGTTATCACAGATAATGATTTTACTTTACGCCAGACACTTTCGATAATAATATTTTTTCATTTCTTGAATTTCCTCCAAAACCACTATATAATTTCCAAAAGATATAGTCATGTGTACAGGGAAATTTCCACAGTCGATGCATTGTTGCTTCTCGTGGCCATCAAAGAAGAGTGTCATGAAGTTGAAGTAACTTTTAAATAATTTCCACTCTTCAAGATTTAGGGTTTTGTGAATGGTGAATTTAGGTTGTATGTAATCGCGTGTAACATTTGATTTCGTGGTGTATAAGGCATGATGAATAACTTACTGAAGGTTTTCACAGGCTGAGCGATAATTGAAAAACTGTACACACTTATACCTTTTTCTTAATAAATTCAATGGAGTTGAAGCATCCACCCAAATACACCATTTCAAGATGCTGATCTTCACAGGTTTCCTTCATTTGCATAAACAGATTTTTATCCTCTTTACACAGTTTGGCAATCCATTCAGGTAGAAAAAAGGAGAATTTGTTTTCAATGATTACAAGCGTTCTCGTTCTATATTTTGTTTCAGCTTCCTTAATGTCCGTTATTTCGTATTTCTTGTTAACTTCTAGATCTGTCAGCTTCTTTGTTGGAAGAAAATCTTCACTGCGAGCGGTTTTGTTTAATTTTAGGAAATCCATTCTTTTTTCTTCTCCTTCACTGCTTATTATCTTTAACATTCACACTTCTAAATTTCCTTGTTAGTGTTTGTAAATCGGTTCGCACTTGAATGACTAGTTTTAGATCTTGAATGTTCTATAGGAATACGTTTAAACGACTTTTTAGCTCTTGTTGCTTTTCTTCTTCACAATCTGCCATCTGACAACAAACTGAAGAAAGACAAGAACTGCCCTACCGATAGAAATCTCTGAGTATATTCTAAAGATTCTCTACGGTCAGAGAAGCTCAGAGAAATTCTCTCCAGGCACTCAAGTAGATATATTTAAGGGTCCAGGTAGTTCTTTTGAATGTTTTAAAGGCTTTAAAATGTCCTTTTCGAATTTGACATAGAAGTACGATCATAAATATCAAGCAAAGAGGCTGAAATTGAAATAAGAATTCGATCATAAATAACAAACAGAGAAGCTATATCAATAGAGTAGCCGACACTCAAGGGTCAAGCTTTCAGATTAAAATTTAGAATTACGTCGATAATTCGATTTACTTCGTGCTAGTGATGAGCGTGACGTTGCTCCTGAGACAGTATGATATATTTTATAAAGCATTAATTTCTATTCTTACAAAATTCATCTGGTACAAGAGATCAATGAAGACGATCCTGAACGTCGGGTTGAATTTTCTGAAATTATGATGGGCAGAATTGATAGAGAAACTATTTTCTTGTACAATACAGTAGTTTCAGATAAATATACTTTCACTTTAAAAGATGAAGTTAACAGGCAAAATTGTAGATATTTGTCAGACACAAATCCTGATTGGATGTTGGAGAGTCACACACAATATCCACAAAAGATTAATGTTTGGCCGGTATATTGAATGATACATTGATATGCCCTTTCTTCATCGATAATAATCTCAATGCCCGTGCATATTACGAGCTTCTCAGAAACCAAATTGTACCAAGAATAAGGGAGAGTACAGGCGATAATTTTCGAAATATTTGTTTCCAGCAGGACGGAGCAGCGGCTCATTACGGTAGAGTGTTTCGAGCATATTTGGATACTCAGTTCCCTCAAAGGTGGATTGGAAGAAGGGGTGAAATCGAGTGGCCTGCTAGATCTCCTGATCTCACGCCTCTCGACTATTTTCTTTGGGGTTATTTAAAGAGCAAATCATACTCAACGCAACCGCAAAGCTTAGTTGATTTACAGAATCGGATTCTGCAACAGGCTACTTTGATTGATAGGGAGATGATTCGTAATACTGTAACTCATTTTTACAATCGCATAGCTTTTTGTCAAGAAGCGCAAGGTTTTCAATTCGAACATCTTCACTGAAGCGTGAGAGGCAAGGGGACTCACGCTAATTAAGCACCCCGAAACGAGAGAGGCAAGGGGGCTCACGCTAATCAAGTACCCCAAAGAGAACAGAATTTACTACATCCACGTCGTTGTTCTTGGGTAATGCTAAACGTAAACGTAAACTACTTGGAAAAAACCTTGAAAAAACTTTGAAGATCATCACCAAGATCAATACAGAGCTCACCAATGAATTTTCGTTGAAATTTACTTCAGGAATTGCACGGACCTCTTGGAAAACATTATTAATTTCAAATAACCTCTAACTGTCCTTAAACGTTACAATTGACCTATGACTTGGGTACATATCTGAACGTAGAATTTTCCGCTCTATCGATTCCAGATGTAAAAAAAGGTGTTTCCATTTAAAATGACAAAGTTGACCTTCAGAAAGCAATGAAGGTCAACTTTAAGGTCAAAATGAAGGTCACCATTGAATCCCTGGTTGAAATCTACTTCAGAAATTATACTGACCTCTTGGAAAACTTTGTTAATTTCAAATAACCTCTAACTGACCTTGAACTTTAGAATTGACCTATGACTTGGGTACGTAAATGAACGTAGAATTTTCCGCTCTATCGACTGCAGATGTAAAAAAGGGGGTTTCCATTTAAAAAACAAAGTTGACCTTCAAGAAGCCATTAAGGTCAACTTCAAGGTCAAAATGAAGGTCGCCATTGAATTCCTCGTTGAAATTTACTTCAGGAATGACCTTAACTTTTTTGAAAAATATTTTACCTGATGAAATATCCAACCGTCCCGGGACTTTTTATATACCCTGTATAAGTTTAAGTAATTTATTCGAGCAGATACATTTTTGTTTAAAAATGTATATTCGGAAATGCGCGAGTTTGAATATAGTGTTTTTTTGCTCATTTTCAGGTTGTCGAGGAGGAATATCTTGAAGAATATGTTTTGATGAGCAATTTTACTGAACACTCTGCAAAAGGTTGGTACTAATCCTTATTTCTAAACAAGCTTTACAATTTTCGGTAGTGTATTTTGCTTCTAATAAATGATTAAAGTTTGCGATAATGGAACATTTTCACAGGTCACTTTAAACACATTTTTCCTCTCCTTTTTCAACTATAGCTGTAAAATATCATTATAGATAATAAATTTAAATCATCCCTGAACGCACTGTTGCCTTCCAGTTCATTTTAAACAAGTAACTTTAGTGTTTAATTTATTTAAAAAATGACGTGCTATCGCCATTTCTTGCACGTCCACATGTTTTCAACCATTTTTTCTGGCTTAATAAAAATAATTTATTATTCCTAAAATACACGAAACGAATGTAGAAATATAAGAAATAATTATAGGCGATTCAAAACAATGTCTGAAATTTCGCCGCAATCCGTTTCAGTTAATCATTCATGGAGTGACCCAGAGGAGTAATATTGCCAAAGGACAAGAGGAACTGTAATATAGACACAGAAATATGTAATGATTTAACTATTATCTGTTCAGGTAAAAATTATAAGAGAGAAAATACCTAGCTTCGTTTTATTTAAAATTTAAGACAGCAAAAGAATATTGTAAACACTTGTAAAAGTATACAGTGAAGGCAATAAATTCTATTCTATTCAATACACAATAATAATATCGCACATACTTAATTATATCTGATACTTTCCTTATGTACAAAACCATGCACAATATAATGTATACAATATAATGAACACAATATAGTATACGACAAAATATTAATCACGATATTAATACTCTGATATTGCATATACATTTTTATTTTTAAATTTTGCGAAATATTCAAATATTATTAAAATCGCCAATTTCGTTAATTTCTTTTAAATTCAGATCAAGATATAAATAAGACTATTATAACACAATTATAATATTATCATTAATAATACATGTATATATAAATAAAAATTTGTCATAAGGACAACCGCAGCATTTCGCCGGAGCGGGTGCTAATCTGAAAAATTGTACCCGCTTCCATCGAAATCGCGGTAAAATTACAGCCATAACCACGTCTCACAACCGTGAGATAGGTGGTTATAGTCTATAAAGGAATCAATACGACGATCCAGCAAAAGCCTCGTGGACCCTAAGAACACGGAGCGACCCAAGGACAACCGCCTTCTGCATTTTTCCCGCAAGTGTTCTAGCATATTGTTGACACGCAGGGATGCTTTTTAGGCTATTAACAAGTGAAAGCTTGGCACCTCCAAGAGCGCCGATAATAAGGACGATCAGTTTAACAGAATATTCCGGGTACAATCGTTGATACTCCCTTATAAGGTCTCGATACCTCTCTTTCTTTTCATTCTCCTTGGCTATGATGTTTTTGTCAGCTGGTGCCGAAAATTTGATAACGAACATGGTTCGCTTATCGAAGTCAAGAAGAACCATGTCAGGCCTCGAGTGAGCAAACAGAAACAATTGTCGAGAATATAAAGTTCCAGTATATGCGGCACTTCCCATTCTCGACAATTGACTCAATTTCCCTAGGAGCATTTAGAGGAGCGATAT
>NC_046665.1:5232670-5234369 GCF_010883055.1 Belonocnema kinseyi | reverse complement strand
TTATATTTTCTGAGTCTTCGTCCAGTCTATGCTGAACTTCGTAGACTTCTCTCCAAAATACTTCGACCTCCTCTGGTTTGGGTGGGTGTTAGACAGTAACTGAAGGGATTTGGAAGAGTCGAGATGGGTCAGAGAGAAACTGTTGATTTTCCCTGACCCACCTCTCCCTCCGCTCTAGACTTCTCTTAGCGTCAGATAGTATCCGTAATCTCTCAACAATATGCTGCCTGATGGCCAGCAGCTTTGACTTGTTAAGTGTGTGATAACGGATCCATAGTTCGCGCGCGAACTTTCGAACCTTGGCGGTAAAATTCCTGCTTGATGTGATGTAGTCAATCACACACTGAATGCGGGACGCGTACTGTCTTGCCCAGCCTATCTTTATGGGAAGTTGATGCATTCGTCTTTTGGTCTTATGATCAACCGTTGTTTTTGTTTTACGGTTCGCATCGGCCAAAGCTCTCGCTGCATTATACCCACAATAATTGATAGCCCAGAGGTCGGATTCTCTGGAAAAATGTCCACGAAGCTCGTCATCCATTTCAGCCAGATGTTTAGGCTTGAGAAAAACCTTGGTGTTGATGTTTCTCCGGGTCGTAAAGCATCGCTCTTCATCTATTGGATGCCTGTCCGCGGTTGGTCTTAGTGTCGCCTCTCTTTCTCTGTTGCCGGCTTGTTCTAGCTGTGGTAGAGTAGGCGTTTCGCTTACATAGCCCATTTTACAGAGTAGCTCAGCATGGTTTCGCAGACGTTGCTGCGAAAAGTGCGATAGCTCCGGGTGTTTCTCGCACCACAGAGCATGCTGCCGTGCCATGTAACCCCGTTCAGGGGCCATACTCGCAGCGTAACACTCTAGCAAGTCGTTATTCAGTCGCACTGACTACAACTATATTTGGTGTTGTCATTTTTCTTCCCATGAGAAGCTATCCCGCATGCAAGGATAAGGCTGCGTACTCTGAGAAGTCGCCCGGTATCCCAGAGTCACCGTTCTAGACACCTCACCCAGGTGCCATTCAGCTTTCGGCACGGTTTTAACACATTTGCTTGGGGGTTAATTCCTTCGAGACCACCCCTGGCCAATTGTCCGCGACTGCCTATTTATTTTTGTAACCATATTTAGCAGAAACCCTTGGTACAGGGACCCTCTATCCCCAACCCGAGGACGCGTTGGGTGGCTTTGTCATAGGCCTTTCGGTTTGATTCTAGAAGAATCAAAACCTATATATATATATATATGCAACTGCATCTAGCTCTGGGGATTATCGAACGATATACTACGAACATCCTTGCCGTCCCGGCACTACTCTATTCATTTGGAGTAGTTCCATGGACGAAGAACGAGCTCAGATCTCTTGATATCGGGACAAGAAAGGTTATGCACATGAACAAAAGCATGCATCTTAAGTCTTCCGTTCCGCGACTGTACATCTCACGCCGTCAAGGGGGTCGCGGAATATTGAGACTTGAATGTCTTCACAACAGGATTATTCTGGGTACAGCACATAGAGTTGCAAATGGAAGAGACCCACTTCTTAAAATGGTCAGGAATCACGAGGAATTAAGCAAAGGAGCATTTCTGTACAAAGCAGCGGAGGAAGCTGCTGAAACCCTCGGACTTGACTTCAGTATTAGGGGTGAGCAAAATGCATCAAATCTAATCCATCTCGAGTACTCACTCCTGAAAGCCCGGATTAAGAAA
>NC_046665.1:5230656-5232570 GCF_010883055.1 Belonocnema kinseyi | reverse complement strand
GATGGATTTTGAGATTACTTTGTATTGGAAACAGAACTTTGTTTCTTCGAAGCCTTCACTTACAAAAATATATTTTCTTTGATTGCGCGCCACAGGACCATAATCAATTCAGGACTGCATATTTTATCTCTTATTTTTATATTATATTAGAAAAATGAAAATTATTATTACAATTGTCAATTTTACCTATAAAAACTTGGTTTATTTCATTATATATCATAAGAGTGAAAGAGGTAGAGAGCGGGAAATTAAAAGAAAAGTACCCTCTATCTCTTTCACTGTTATTATTTTTCTGCTGGCTGACGGCCAGTCGACAGGCATGTAAATACACCATTACTCTTATGATTTTTCTGCTGTCTGGCAACAAAGATATTATAAACGTAGATGCGGTACGGGACGTCGGAGTGGGGATTTATATATATATATATATATAGGAAATCACATTTTCTGCCCTATCGAGATGCTGCTCTCATCGTACTACGAAGTCGAATTATTTTTTTCTCATTCTTCGTAAAAGATGACGGTAAAGCAGTAGAAAGATTTTTTGAGGTTAGAAAATTTTGACATGTATGTATCGCTAAATTTTTTCAAAACTGAAGCTTGATCCAGGTTTTCGGTACAGTCTTTTTTTTATTTATAAAAAACTGTTCTCGAAAAATCATATTTTTAATTTTTTAAAAAGTATTATAGAAAGACATTTCGAGATAAAGAAGTGTGGAAAACATTGTTCTTTGACAAATATATTTTTTTTAATTGAAATATTCAAATATTTATAGAAAAGAAACAACTTTTTTAATGTTTGAAGTGCTTAAGCATTATTGTTTAAATTTAAAATAACAATAATTAAAACAAAATATATTTCTGAATCAGATATTTTGGTTGAAAATGTATATATTATTTTTTAAATCACAAAAGTTCTTTCGAAAAATCGAAATGTTAATTACAAAACACGTGTTTTTGCATATGAATTAGTCGGTAAAATTTGTTTTATAATTTTAAATTCAAACAATAATTTTGAACACTTTAAATATTAAACAAAAATTTATTTGATAACAATATTTTATTATCGTATTTTTAATAAATAATTAATACTGATTAAGAAACAATTTTATATGGGGAGTTTTATTATTTGGGAATTTTAAAATTCGTTAATATTATAAACTGTTCAGGAATTTTATTAGTTTTGGAATTGTATTTTTCGGGTCAGAGAGTTTTACCGAGTCGGGAATTTTATTTTTCGGGATATTTCAGACGTCCCCATAGAATTACAGAAAGTTTGCTCTAATTATAATTTCGGCGCTCGATCTTGTTAATTTTTTCCCACAGTATTAGTAAATAAAACTATTTATACTCTTTTGAGATACCAATACAATTTACACAGTACTAATTTAAAATTTGCAAATTTTTAGGCCTTCAGTTTAAGAACTTGAATTTTAACGTTAAAATTGCTTCATTTTCAGAATATAGCCTTATTGTTTGAATTTTCAGAATTTTCGTTATAAGTCATAGGTTAGGTCAAAAATAACATTCTGGGATTCACAATTGTTACAACGCGAAAAAGTTTTAATTTAAAATTTAAAAATGCGAAAATACACCATTTTCCATGTTCTTTTGCAATCCATTGAGTCACTTTCTTTCGATTCCTTTGAAAGTCGATCCTTTGCTTTGAGTTTTCTTTTTAAAATATACTAGGCAGTCTGATCCTTCAAATGACGCCTGTCAAAACTTCAGCCATTTATGTTTACGCATTTACAAGTTACAGCACTGAGAAGCGACTAACCTCCGAGTTGACCAAAAACGAATTCGTGTGACGACTTCCCAGCAGAATTTGGCATTATTTTCGCGTAAGCCGACCGAGTTTTTGCGCCGATTCATAACCATGGATGAAACCTGAATCCACTACTACACTCCTGA
>NC_046665.1:5228587-5230556 GCF_010883055.1 Belonocnema kinseyi | reverse complement strand
ATGTTTTCAGGTGTTCTGGCGCTCTTTGCGGGTCCCTTGTGTTTTTTTTCCACATTACCACTTACCCTAAATGTGTTCACCCATGAAACAATCGACTGCCGAGCAGGAAGTTGAGCTCCAGGTTGAAGATTGAACCGGGTCTGGAAGGCACGTTGAGTTTTAATAATGGAGCGGCCATTTGAGAAGTAGGCCTCCACGGCGAACGCTCGTTCCTCCTTCGACCAACGCATGGAAGTCATTAACCCAACGAGAAACGAAACTTTGGGATGTCCCCTATCCAATGATCCCCACCCCATCTTTCTCCCACCACCTCAAGGCGCTTGGCGCCAAATTAAAATCAGCAAGTAACCGTGCCGCACCCTGTAGAACAGCCCGCTCGTTATTTAGATCAGGCAACGACATACCTATTCTGCCGTGATTTGGAAAACACCGTTAAGGGCATGTGATACATTGTCGTGTGGTCAATCGGGTACAGTTCCGACGGCTTTTTTTCCACAAAAATGAAAATGTTCAAAAACTGAATTCGGAGATGCTATAAAATATCATAACGGACGTCCCCAGACTCTTTTTCAGGGATAATAACAAAAAAATGTTATTGTGCTAATTACCAAATTTTATGCATGTGTATTATTTTGTGGTTAGGGTGATTTTTAGCTTTCTGTCATTCCGATAATGTAGGTTTCAATCGTACCGATTCTGTCGGTAAGCACTCTAGAATAATTATGGTGTAATCATGAACATAGGAAACAAGGGACTAGGCATGCCATTGCGGGTGTGATGCAATGAGGGGGGAGGTCCGCCACCTTTTGATGTCCCGCGACAAACATGGCAGCGCCCACATGTTTATATTTTCATGCACAGTTTGTCGGCAAAAATGCTCGTGCGCATAATCAAATGGCACATCGTAAGATGGCGGCTCTCCCTACTCATGGAATTCTCCCCCCTCCCGTGGATTCAACCCCGCTCGCCCTTGTTAGGATGGCATGCCTAGTCCCGTGTTTCCTATGTCCATGGGTGTAATAAACTATCTTACCAGTCTAGCTGGTAATTTAGATAGATAAATTTTGAAATTTTCGGCGTAGAGGGCGTACGAAACAACATGAAACTTTGAAACTAATGCTCAATTTTTCGCCACTGGGAAATTATTAATGAAATAAACTTTTTGATTGCCTGCAAACATGGTTAGTTCCGGGAGATTATTTACCATGTTTATTTGCAAGTCCAAAGTTTTGGGCCAAAAATATTGTGTAGTTTAGAAGTAATGCACAGGAGAATTGTAACATACATAACCTCCAAATATACACACGTTGTTAGCAATATAAAAAAATTTTTTGAAAAAAAAAACACAAATAAAGTGTGCGGGGACGCTCGTTAGCATGGTTAGCGGCTCAAGGAGCTTATCCAAAATGCAGTTAACGGTGTTCTTCCAAATCAAGACAGTATTCCTCTCCCATTTGTATGTACATATCAAATACTAAGATTTAAATTTTTTTTACGATATTAACTAAGTTGTAATTGAATTTGCTTGAAATTAAAAAAAAAACATATATCAAACGATTTTTGTACCAGAATCTCTGAAAAACAAATGACCAACTTCAATTGCTTAAATTAGGCTAATTCAGAGTGATCAAAATTGAATAATGTAATTGAAGAATAATGTTTCATTCGAAACGATTACAATTTTACAATTAAAAATTTGTCAAAGTTAAAGCTTTATTATTAAATGAAATATTAGTCATTATTAACCACTTAATTAACTATAAATATAATATCACATTTCAAATCTTTAGTAAAAATCTTTTCAAATTAGTATTAATAATTTATCGTATCGATATTCAGGAAAAGTTCCACGAAAAATAATAGTTATATCAATTATTATTAAACTTGAAAAAAAAAATAAAAATGGTAACCATTAATTCAGATTCTCTATCAGCTGAACCGAAAGAAGTAGAGTTTTAGTCTACGATTC
>NC_046665.1:5226229-5228487 GCF_010883055.1 Belonocnema kinseyi | reverse complement strand
GTGTGGCAAGAAATGTATGAACAACGAGGCTCAAAGAAAGGCGTAGCCAGATGTCGGGAGAACCTGCTCATCGATAGACGTGTCTGCAAAGATGCAGCATTCTACCGGCGTGACCTATCGATGGCCTGGATTGATTATCGGAAAAACTTCGATTCGACCTCCCATAGACTTATCATCTGTCTTTTGAAAATCTTAAAGGTTCATCCGCAAATAATTGGATGCATTGAGAGATTGATGCCGCTTTGGAAAACCAGATTTACTATCTCATCTGGAAAAAATCGTGTGACAACTAACAAGGGCACCTTTCAAAGACGTGTCTTTCAGAGCGACACCAAGAGCCAACTCCTCTTTTGCCTTACATTATTGCCACTATCTCTAGCACTTCACCATTCTGACGGGTACTTGTGCGTAAAACCTGCATATCAAAAGTACAAGTTCACTCATGTATTTTACATGGACGATCTTAAGACCTATGCTAAAAACAGAAAGCAACTGCATCTAGCTCTGGGGATTGTCGGACGATATACTAAGGAAAATGGAATGGAATTTGGGTTAGATGAATGCTCAAAGGTTTATTTGAAGCGAGGAAAACTTAATGGCATCCCTGAAGATCCTGAGCTCGTTGATAGAAGCGTTATACGACACCTTTGCGCTGGAGAGACTTATACATACCTGGGCGTGCCACAGAGCTGCATTCAGGATGTGACATCTATAAAGGATACTCTCCAAAGCAGATACAAACGTCTTATCCGACAGATTTGTTCTTCCGATCTGTCGGCGAGGAAGAAAGTATCTGCAACGAACACGCTTGCCGTCCCGGTACTACTCGATTCATTTGGAGTAGTTCCATGGACGAAGAACGAGCTCAGATCCCTTGATATCGGGACAAGAAAGGTTATGCACATGAACAAAAGCATGCATCTTATGCCTTCCGTTCCGCGACTATACATCTCACGCCGTCAAGATGGTCGCGGAATATTGAGTCTTGAATGTCTTCACAACAGGATTATTCTGGGTATAGCACATAGAGTTGCAAATGGAAGAGACCCTATTCTTAAAATGGTAAGGAATCACGAAGAAGTGGGCAAAGGAGCGTTTCTGTGCAAAGCAGCGGAGGAGGCTGCTGAAACACTCGGAATTGACTTCAGTATTAGGGGTGAGCAAAGTGCATCAAATCTTATCTATCTCGAGTACTCACTCCTGAAAGCCCGGACTAAGAAAGAACAAGAGAAAAACTTTCGTGAACAGCTCCTCGATAAGAGGATGCACGGTATCTTCCACATAAATGTGAAGGATCAGTCAATGTCTTGTGAGCTAACGTTTGCTTTCCTTAAATCGCCCGGATTAAAGTCTGGTACGGAGTGTTTCATCTTTGCATGCCAAGACGGTGTCATTTCCACCTTAACATACCGTCGCCACATTTTGAGCCAAGACATTCCCGATGATAGCTGCAGGGCGGGCCATGCACACCCCGAGCATGTAGCTCACATACTATCTAGTTGTCCAACTCACGCGGGAACGACCTACATTCAAAGGCACATTGCGGCACTAAGAGTGGTTTATTACCATCTTTGTCACTCTTACGGCATTAATCTTAATATCGCTCCTCTAAATGCTCCTAGGCAAATTGAGTGAATTGTCCAGAATGTGAAGTGCCGCATATACTGGAACTTTATATTCTGGACAATTGTTTCTGTTGCTCACTCAAGGCCTGACATGGTTCTTCTTGACTTCGAGAAGCGAACCATGTTCGTTATCGAATTTTCGGCACCAGCTGACAAAAACATCATAACCAAAGAGAATGAAAAGACAGAGAGGTATCGAGACCTTATGAGGGAGTTGCCACGATTGTACCCGGAATATTCTGTTAAACTAATCGTCCTTGTCATCGGCGCTCTTGGAGGTGCCAAGCTTTCACTTGCTAATGGCCTGAAAAGCGTCCCTGCGTGTCAACAATATGCTAAAACACTTACGCAAAAAATGCAGAAGGCGGTTGTCTTTGGGTCGCTCCGTGTTCTTAGGGTGCACGAGGCTTTTGCTGGATTGTCGTATTGATTCCTTTATAGACTGTAACCACCTATCTCACGGTCGTGAGACGTGGTTGCCCTACCGAAAGAAATCTTTGAGTTTTCTTTAGCGAAATAGCTTGGCCCATTTGAGTCTATAAACAAAGTCGATTTGAAACAAAATAGTCTCGGACATAGTTTGAGAGATTTGGGTCCTTTTCAAGATCCTTTTAGTGGTCGTTTTAAGAGTGG
>NC_046665.1:5224527-5226129 GCF_010883055.1 Belonocnema kinseyi | reverse complement strand
TTAATTGATGAATTTTCTCATTATACTTATTTATAATTATAACTTATATACTGATATACAATTTTCTAGTTGAATTCAAAAATGTTGTCTTTTTTGGCGTATTTCATTCCATTTACGAGAAACGTTCTATTAATTCCAATTTTAAGCATTAAAAAACAAAAGTTATATATGTGAAGTCATCGAAACCCATAGATTCCGAATTATTATGTTTTAGGCTGTTAACTAAGAAATTAAAAAAATCTACTTCTAAATTTTAATCCGAAAGCTTAACAAAGGACCCTTGAGTGTCGGCTACTCTATTGAGATAGCCTCTCTGCTTGTTATTTATGATCGAATTCTAATTTCAATTTCGGAAAGGATATTTTAAAGCCTTCAGACCATTTAAACTAGCTTCCTGGACCTTTAAAAATATCTACCTGAGTACCTGCGGAGAATTTCTGTTAGATTCTTTGACCTAAAGAATTTTTAGTATATACTCAAAGATTCTTTTCGGTAGGGTGTGGCTGAAATTTTACCGCGATTTCGCTGGGAGCGGGTGCAATTTTCCAGATTAGCACCCGCTCCCGGCGAAATCCTGCGTTTGTCCTTATGACAAATTTTTAATTATATAATAGTATTAATATTTATATCTTTTATATTTTATACTTGAAATAACGTAACCTCAAACATGCGTATATAAAGAAGCGCAGGAAGTATTAAAATTATGAAAATCGCTAGCATCGAAAGCTGGAAATATTAAAATCCCAATCTCTTGATTTTGTTTCAAAGCGGATAGAGATATAAATAGAACCATCGAAGTCTTCCTACCGGCAATCGTTCACCTTCGAGTTTTAAAATTCAGAAGAGGAGAAATTCGTTGCGTGCGCAATCCAGTCATGGATATCAACGATTCCCGAAGTAGTTCCGACAGTCGGCGGCCCGAACGCGGTCGGGGGAAGCCACCCCGGGCCGTTCAGCCCCCTAGGTGGGGAAGCCAGCCCGGGCCCAACACCTCGGCAGCCCCCCCCCCCCCCGCTATGATCAATTCTAATTATCTGAATCATTTTCCTGATATAATTTCAAGAAAATGAAAAAAAAAGTTGATGAAAACGGTAAACATTTCAAGTAATTAAGCATATCTTTAAGTACATGCAAAATTACAAGAACTGTCAACTGGCATTGAAGATATTAACGGATTTTCATCAACTTTCTGTTCATTTGCTTAAAATCAGAATAGGAAATTGATTCAACTAATTAAAATTTAATTTATTAACATTTTAACACATTTTAATTTTTCTCAACCGGTTCTAATTCTCTCGGTGAAGCATGCAACCTCCCGCATGACCCACAGTCAAGTATCCCCCTTGGGTTCTAGTAGAGGGAAAAAATTGGTAGGGTGGCGGCCCTGCACCTCCCTGAAAACTGCAAAAAAATTTGGGAATCGCTGATGTATATGGTCTCCTACTATATTCACATGGGCATAGCCCTGTCATAGTATTGGACCACGTCTCGTTCCAGATCTGGGATCACTGAATGGGACTGCACCATGGACATAGGAAACACGGGACTAGGCATGCCATCCTAACTTTTCGAGCGGGGTTGAATTCACGGGAGGGGGGGGGG
>NC_046665.1:5223722-5224513 GCF_010883055.1 Belonocnema kinseyi | reverse complement strand
GGGGGGGGGGGGAATTCATGAGTGGGAAGAGTCGCCATCTTACGATGTGCCACTTGATTATGCGCAAGAGCATTTTTGACGACAAACTGTGCATGGAAATATAAACATGTGGGCTTTGCTATGTTTCTTTCGGGACATCAAAAGATGGCGGCCCTCCCCTCTCATTGTATCAACCTCGCAATGGCATGCCTAGTCCCTTGTTTCCTATGTCCATGGACTGCACCTTTAGGGTACTGTCACACCTCTGCCTGCCTGCCCGGTACAGGCAAGCAGCTTGTTTTTTCCGTCTGTGGAAAATCTTAAAATCGCGCTGGAATTTTAAATATTGTTAAATTTTATAATTAAATAAACCAAGTTTTTATGATTAAAATTGAAAATTATGATAATGAGTTTTATTTTTCCAATATAATGTAAAAATAAGAGATGAAATATTCAGCCCTGAATTGAGTATTTCAGAAATTGTCAAGTGTTTACAGAAAAGTTATTTTGTCAGTAGTAGTGTTTTTTTATTCTTATCCGGTGTTGATGTGCTGTGTCGCGCAATCAAAGAAAACATATTGCTGTAAGTGAAATAAATAAGTTTTAATGCTCTTGTACAATGTAAATATTTTTTTAATGGTGAAAATTCAAATTCGTATGGGAATCGTCAACTTTGTGCAAAATTAATTGAATAGAATGGATAATGTGCAGAAATATTTTTGCAGTACTAGAATGTGTAAGTTAGAGAAATGGGAAAAATATTGAATATCTTACGCCTTCGTATGAGAAATCCATGTTTGCGGTCTGGCAAT
>NC_046665.1:5219357-5223622 GCF_010883055.1 Belonocnema kinseyi | reverse complement strand
ACGTTTTTATAAAAATATAATTATAATTCCAAGTGATAGAAAAATTGTTCTTTCGGTTTTTAGATGTTAAGACGACAGTTCCAAGCCAGATTACGTTTCGCAGTGGCAAACAATATTATACGAGCAGAATTCCACTGGCATATTCATAAAAAATATTATGTTCCATAAAATATATTTTAATATAAACTTTAAATGATTATAATTGATACAGCTCGATATTTTATTTACAAAAAAGTTCTTAGGTTCAAAAAAACATTCAGTGAACTGAAAAACTGTCGTCCGTAATATAGGTATTTAGCTGTGTCACATGCCCTTAAATGTCAATTTACTTTCAATTCAAATGGTTCATGTCCGAGCTAAGTAACCATTAGTTCGCCTGGAGGGGCCTACTGAGAGTTGTTTTCAGCGCTCCTAGTGGCTGTTGGCAAAATCTACGTTCATAATATCTTTGCTGGCAACCAGTTGACAGTAAGGTTGTGCAGTGACGTTTCACTCGATGCTTCTGACGTATTATACGTGAAAAATGTATCATACATAAAAAACCTGTGAAAAACGTAATAAACGGAATAAAGATGGTGGACTCGAATAGAGCATAATATAACCTCACTTTTGTGAATTATGCGTATGTGTACCGACTTGCATTTCATTTTAGAACTTCATTTGACATCAAAATATCAACAAGAATATAAAAACTGACACGACTCATTTTAGAATTATTATTTTGACTGCTTTCATATAATTGCACCAGGTTTTCTTCTAATGCGTTCATAATTATAACGCACTTTTTTCTGAAAAAAAGTTTTGAAATCAGCGAAAATCCTTGAATGATTTGTTTCTTTATTTTAAAGAATTTTCCAGTTCGGATGGTTTGAAAATTTACGTGTGGTTTCTTAAACTTTCTTTAGCCGTATTCGATAATACGAGGTAGCATCCCTGACAAAACTCAACATTATTAACATTTTTTTTAAAGGAAGAATAATTCTTCCCAGCATGGATTCCTCGGTCTGCCGCTTCTATTCATTGTCGAAGTTGTAGAATAATTAATTTTTTTTCATTCACTTTGAATTTCATGCATGCAACATAGTATCGCATACCGCTACTGGCGCTATTTTAAAGTTATGGAACGAAATGTGATAATGTTGACACCATCTTGAAAACGTATATTACGTTTTGTAAAAAACTGAGAACATAATATACGTACGTCAATTACTTACTGAGAATCATTTTTTAATAATAAGAAACAGAAGTGACGCCTCTATTCTGCAATTGAACCTTTATTCTTAACAATGTTTACAGGCTGCATGTTAATGTGTATACCATTTCTTTAACAGTTCACAATTAACTTTTCGATTAATAAAATATTTTTAAAATACATTCAGGGTTATGAAACTTTTCGTATCAGGAGTCGATAGGTTTATCAATTTCATTCCCCTTTTAGTTAAGAGGAGATCCACGAGGGAACACTTAACCGAGTCCGACTTACTTGCGCAATTTATATTGAGTGCCGTACCCATGGAGAATAGGCATAAGGAGACAAAACTAGTGGAACTAAAAATAAACACTTTTCTGTTGCTAGAAGTATGCGTACTTCTAGCATGTGCAAAATCACACTTACGTATAGTTCAAAACTTCCCGAGCGTGTCGTGCCAACCGTACTTAAAAAAATATGGCTGCCGATGTGAACGCGAGTCAAATGTAAATAAATAATGATTGAACAATTAATAGTTCGTGAATAAAGGAAAGAATGTTAAAATGAAAAATCTCTGTATAAAAGCGAATGTTTCCAACAAGTGTAGTTTCAAGTGTAGTGTACAAGACTTTCAGAGTGGTATAAGTTGTATGTTTATTGTTTTTGTTACGAACGCATCGAATACCTGCCGCACACATAGTGTTGGTAAAAGTAATTTGATATTTTCATAAACATACTACCTACCTCTTGCATGGCGAATAATTTTTTATTACACAAACATTTAAAAAAATCCTGTCTGATTATCAATTATTTATTTGTTCAAGCGACCTGTCAAAACAAAACAATGGAGGCGGCCATATTTTTTTCATGTGCGGTTGGCACGCCACGTTCGGAAAGTTTTGAACTATACGTAAGTGTGATTTTACACATTATTATGTGCGTACTTCTGGCAACAGAAAAGTGACCGTTTTTGGTGAAGTCCATGCATTACTGATTGGTCTCCTTATATCTATTCTCCATGGCCAGAAGTACGCACACACACCTGTGTAAAATCACACTTACGTATAGTTCAAACCTTTCCGAGTGTGGCGTGCCAACCGCACTTGAAAAAAAATGGCCGCCTCCATTGTTTTGTTTTGACAGGTCGTTTGAACAATGAAATAATTAATAATGAGACAGAATTTTGTGAAATTTTTGTGGAATAAAAAATTATTCGCCATGGAAGAGGTAGGTAGTGTGTTTATGAAATCTCAAATTACTTTTACCAACACTATGCGTGCGACAGATATTCGACGCGTTCGTAACAAAAACAATAAACATACAACTTACACAACTCTGATAGTATTGTACACTATACATGTGAAACCACACTTATATTAGACACTTTCGCTTTAGGACAGCGGTTTTAAATTTTGACATCCTTGCCTTTATTCACAAACTATTAATTGTTCAAGTATTATTTATTTATATTTGACTCGCGTTCACAGCGGCGGCCATTTTTTTAAAGCGCGGTTGGTACGCTACGCTTGGGAAGTTTGGAACCATACGCGAGTGTGATTTTGCACATGTGTGTGTGCGTACTTCTAGCAACAGAAAAGTGTTCATTTTCAGTTCCACTAGTTTGGTCTCCTTATATCTATTCTCCATGGCCGTACCCATGACCTGTACCGGGCAGGCGCAGGCAGGCAGATGTGGGACTGTACCCTTACTCCATGAACATAGGAAACAAGGGACTAGGCATGCTATGCGGAAGTGATGCAATGAGTGGGGAGGTGCGCCACCTTTTGATGTCCCGCGACAAACATGGCAGCGCCCACATGTTTATATTTTCATGCACAGTTTGTCGGCAAAAACGCTCGTGTGCATAATAAAATGACACATCGTAAGATGGCAGCTCTCCCCATTAATGGAATTCTCCCCCCTCCCGTAGATTCAACTCCGCTCCATCATGTTAGGATGGAATGCCTAGTCCCTTGTTTCCTATGTCCATGCCTTACTTTTATGACCCTGCCGGCAGAAGAGATATGAAAACGCCTTTGTGTCATGGTTTTTTTTATACAAGTGACATTTCATATTTAGACAATACGAAATTTCAATTATACAGGAAGAACCAAACCTACTGCAAAAAGAAGGGATTCTTTGTTTGGGACACCTCGTCTTAAATGTGTACACAATGGCTAGTCACGAAGAATTAATTTCACAGTTCACAGACGTTACTGGTGTAGAAGCGGAAAGGGCTCAATTTTATCTGGAATCATCTGCATGGCACCTGGATGTAAGTCATTATTTATATTCCTGATATAAAGCGATAAACAATTGCTAAGACCACTTAAAAGCTCTGTCCGACGCTTTTGTATTTAAATTTGGTTTGTTCTAATGCGTTAAAAAATCATAAAATTCTTTCAGAGCTGTATACTCTACCTTAAGGGCATGTAACACAACCAGATACCTATGTCGCCGACGGCACTTTATCAGTTCCCGGTAATAAGCACTGAATTCAGAAAAATTAAGTATTTGTATTTCTATGAATACGCGATTTTTCCTCTGTCTGAAAATCCCCCAACGGGAACAGAAAAAGTGCAAGTCCTATTCCTCTCAATCGACTTAGTAAAATTTAACGAAAGTATTTATTTAGCCTATTTTTCATTATTAAATCTTTTTATTGCTTATAAATTCGAAAAATATTCAAATTTATATTTATTTATATTTTAATAATTTATTTAAACTTTTAAAAAAGTGGATCAAAAAAATCTATTTAAATGTGTGAATTAAGATAATTTTAACTCCAGAGAGGCGAAATTGAATTGATTACAATTAAATTTTCAAAACTTATATTCCACATGGAGGAATCAAAACAATTTATTACATATATTATGTGAATTTATTGGAAGCAATTAAGTAGTCTCAAAATATGAACACTTTTGGGGAATAGACGACATGCCTGTGAGGTTATCTGTCGGTACAATTACAAGGAATTATATACGAGGGTGGATTGATAAGTTTCCGGCCTGACCAAGAAAAACAACGTTTTTAAGAATTTTTTTTTTATTTCTCAACATAATCTCCTCCAAGGCTG
>NC_046665.1:5218631-5219257 GCF_010883055.1 Belonocnema kinseyi | reverse complement strand
TATCGACCTAAAAGGAGAGTATGTTGAAAAATAAAACCGACTTTGGCCAAAAAAACGTCTCCATGTTTCATTTTTCAGGGACTTATCAGACTGCCTAGTACCTTGAATTCAACACATTTCAAATTAAATGTTTGCAGCTGCATTTAGATTGAATTATACAAAGGTTTTTTGTTTTAAATATAAATTAATTAAAACATTTAATTTGTTTTTCACAATTGTAATTTATAACTTCTAAAATGGAATAATTGTAGCTCAAATATGAAAAAGTATAGACTAATTTCAAATTTAAAGAGGTGCTATCACATATATTGAACTATTAAAACCTCTGACCATTTTTAAGGTTTTTGAAACTCTTTAAAAAACGTGCTTTAACAATTTTGTTTGTGATTTCTTAATAAAAGAATAAGTGCTATTTAGTCTCCAGAACAGCAATTTCAAAAATATTTAAAGCCTTAATAGTTGAGACATTTGAAACTTGTAGTCTTCAGTATATTGAATAATTTCAAATTTAAAGCTATTTAAATATGTCGTCTGAATTTTTGAATTGCAAAAGTTCGATAATTTTAGATTGAAACCTCTCAAATTATTTAGTTACAAATTAAAATCGTACAACTTCAAGTTTTATT
>NC_046665.1:5215271-5218621 GCF_010883055.1 Belonocnema kinseyi | reverse complement strand
TTATAATTTTTTTTGTAAAAAAATAACGCCCGATTTTTGTAAAAATTAACAAATATATATTAAAGCTTCACTCAAGGTCATTTTTGTTCAAAAAGTTTGTTCCTGATTAAATTAACTCTTATTGTTTCCGATTTCGTTCTGTCACTTAGGGATTGTGTTTTTCGTAGAAAACATTGAAATGTGGTTTTTTTCACGTTTATAAAATTATAATTGCAGGTCACTCGGGGTTATTTTCTGTGAAAAATATTGATTTACAAAGAATATTTGTCAAACAATAGAATGGATTTCTTCGCCCGAGAAACAAACGTAAATTGTACTATAGTAAAAACAACTGGAAAAATGTAGACGAAAGCCAAATTTGGTAAAGCAAACAAACCTTTGTCGACCTATAAATACTAATTTTATTCCCCGAAAGATTTTAAAAAAATCTCTTCAAAACACTTTTATTGCAACAATTTAATTGAAGAAAAATATTTGTTATAAAAATAAAAATAGTACAATTTTTACATACAATTCTTAAAATAAAAAATCTGTGTCAAAGCATAATCCAATCCGACTATTCTTTCGAAAGTTATACGATATACAGACAACCACAAATGCAATAACAACGACGACTAAACGCCAGAGAGACAGACAGATACCAATGTAAAAACTTGTTTTTCTGATTCAAGGAGCCTCAAAACGTCGAAATTTCTTGAAATTCCCGAAAGTCATTTTTTGCATAAAGCTCCTCTGATTATGGATGAGAATGTGATAAAATAATTATGGGGCCTTGAAAAAGTAGCGTTTTTCGCCTCTTGACTTTTTTCCATGTTAAGCTTTTTTTGCTTCAAATGTCCATTTTCGTTGGATTCTTTGGATTTTGAAAATCCTTTAACGTTGATAAGTTTGATTTTATCAAAAAAAGTTGTCAGGATAAATTGTTCATATTTTTTTGTACCATAAATGGCTGTGGATAGAATTTTCAAATTTAAAAAAAAATTGGTCTCAAAAATTTTGAAAAAGCATCAATTTTTTGGATTTTTATCAAAAAATGGCTGCTTAACGAACTCGATCCTTCTCTTTCCTCCTTCGAACAGTGTGTCAAAGCCCAATCCAATCAGTCCAGTCTTTTAAAAGTTATCCGGTATACAGACAACAACAACAACGACGACGCCGATCAGAACAAACAGACCCCGACGTAAAAACTTGTTTTTCTGATTCAAGGGGCCTCAAAATTTCGACATTTGATAAAATCCGAAAAAGTTATTTTTCATTAAAAACTAATACCTTCTCATTTTGGATGAGAATGTAAAAATTATCAACAAGATTTGTAGAAAATCTTTCAAAGAATAAAATGATTGCCCGGTAAGTTACAACCGAAAAATTACAATTTCAAAAAAATGAAAGTTGTTCTAAATATTGAGCTGGACTTGAGACCGGGACAAATCGTCACACACACAATTCAAAGTGACAAATTTAAACTTGGAATGTTACGAGTATAATTGTTTTAATTGTTTTTATTTGTATTTCGAAGGAAAAGTATTTTATTTGGTTCTTAAAGAACAGTTAAATCAGCATTAATTTAGAAAAAAATCAAATAAGCTGGAGGTTTCTGAATGTTTCAAAGAAAAGAACAAAATTTGGAGCTTTTCAAGAATTTTGAAATATTAGGATAACAATAAAAATTTCTGGGTAGATTTAAAATTATTTTTTATTTCAAATAAGTACATAACTTAAAGAGAATGTTTAAAATTATTTCAAAACATTTCAAAAGATTTACAATATTAGAAAAAATCTGGAAGCTCTTAAAACAATTTTGTGTGCAGGATTTTACAAAAATGTTAGGAAAAATGGAAATCAGTCTAAAAGACATTTAAAAGTTCCGAAAAATTTTTAAAATAGTTTTAAAAGATTTGAAATAATTTAAAAGAGAATAGATACTTTTGATGATTTTGAAATGTTTTGAAATGTTGACTTTTTATTTTGAAAAAAGACATAATTTTAAGAGAAGATATAAAAATATGGAACCACTGAAAAAAAATTACGAAAGGAATGAATGAAAACTACCAAAAAAAGAAATCTCCGGCAGAATAATAATTTTATAAAAATTGTATTAAAAAATACATTAAAAAACACGTGCGCTTTGAAAGAAAAAAATTTTCTGCCTAAATTTTCTTCGTACAGAAATATATATTCGATTATTGTATTTTCAATAAATAAATAATATTTAATAAACAATTTTTTAAATTGTTTAAATTCATGAATTTTCTAATTCGGTTATTTTATAATTAAGCCATTTTCTCTGGTGATTTTTAAAATTCGGTAATATCTTATTGTCTGGAATTTTATTTTCCTGAATTTTCCAATTCAACTTTTAAATTTCGGGACTTTTGTAATTTCGGGAATTTTATTACTTGGTTATTTTTCAATTTACGAATTATACAATATCCGGGCTAGACAACTCTCTAATTTGAACAATTAAAAAATAGTTTGTTAACAAAATTTTTTAAAATAGAATAATAAAATATTTTTACAAAAAAAAACTTTTTAATGTTTAAAGTTTCTAAAAATTATTGTTGGAATATAAAATAACAATAATTTATCAAATGTATTTTTGTATAAGAAAAGTTATTTGAAAATGTGCATGGTATTTCTGTACATTACAGAAAACGCTCGCAAAAATAAAATTATTATTTAAAAAAATAAAAATAAAAGTCGCGTCAAATCAGCCTGCATTGAATCCTGCGAATTTTGTTTCATTTGAAGCTCACGTGTTTTAAATTTATGTTTGTATCACATATTTATACCATTATTATTATTTTGAATTCAAACAGTAATTTAAAAAAATTAAACATTAAACAAAATTTCTATAATAAAAATATTTAATTATTGTATTTTTAATAAATAAATAATATTAATCATAAAACTGTTTTCTCAATTTCTGCGATTCGGGAATTTTCTAGTTTGTATATTTTATCATTAGACAGTATTCGGCCTGGAGTTTTATTATTCGGGAATTTTCAAATTCGATAATATTGTAAACTGTTCAGAATTTCATTATTCTAGAATGTTTAAATTCGGGATTTTCAGGTTTCAGCATTTTATTATTTCTGGAAGTTTACAGTGTCGAAAATATTTCAAAAATTTTAAAAGATTGATAAAATTGTAAAAAAATCTCGAAGATTTTGAGGCAAATTTTTGCATAAATTTTACGACAAAATGGGAATTATTGTAAATATATTTAAAACTCCTGAAAAACTTAAACAATAATTATATATAATTAAAAATTTGTCATAAGGACAACCGCAGGATTTCGCCGGGAGCGGGTGCTAATCTGAAAAATTGCACCCGCTTCCAGCGAAATCGCG
>NC_046665.1:5206966-5215171 GCF_010883055.1 Belonocnema kinseyi | reverse complement strand
GCTATCTAAGGATGGTACTATAGAACGCCACCTCAAGGTAGGCCTAGTGGCGCCATCTCTTGGTCAGGCCGGAAACTTATCAATCCACCCTCGTATATTGAAAACACGTTCTCTTTTGGGGAATGGGAACCTATGGGGCGGCCGCTATGGAAAATAGAAATAAATTAGTTTCTGAGATATCCTATTCTTATAATTTTAGCATTTTAGAAATGCAAGAGTCGAAAGAAAACGATGTCAAAGTACAAAGATAAGTAATATAAAATGTAAAAAAATATATATTTCAACTAAATCTTATCCAGTACAAAAAAAACGACTCTACTATCAATTCCATCGGCATCAGCCGCACCCTGATGGTCACTAGCCGAGGCTCTAACGGATGAGTCTGAAGTTTCCAACGTTTACAAAAAACGAAAAATAAAATATTTGAAAAGTCAAAATGTTTTCATCGTTTATGACAGTATTATGTGCCAAAAGTCCCATCTTAAAGTTTCAGCCCTCTAGCGTATGTTGAACCCACCCCAAATCAACCCCTATGTATAATAAAATTCGTTAAAAATACACAATTTCGAAAAGTCAAAATGTTTTTAATGATTATTGCTGCATTTAGTGCCAAAAATGCCAGCAAAATCTTTCATCCCTGTAGTGCATGTGGAACGCACCCCAAATCAACTCTGCACACTATAAAATTCGTTAAAAATACACAATTTCGAAAAGTCAAAATGTTTTAAATGATTATCGCTGCATTTATTGCCTAAAGTGCAACTAAAAAGTTTCATCCCTCTAGTGCATGTGGAACACACCCCAAATCAACCCCTGCACACTATAAAATTCCTTAAAAATACACAATTTCGAAAAATCAAAATGTTTTAAATGATTATCGCTGCATTTAATGCCTAAAGTGCAACTAAAAAGTTTCATCCCTCTAGTGCATGTGGAACACATCCCCTGAATCTGAAAAATCGGTTTTTACGAATGTGTCTGTGTGTCTGTAGATTCTTAGTTTTGTTAGCATGATAACTTTCGAAAGAATTGACAGATTAGATTGGCCGAAATTACCAGAGTTCTAGCATTTACAAAAATTTTAATAAACTCGAGTGCGAAGCACGAGATACATCATCAGAATGTGTTCGTTAAAGCCGAAGGAGCTTTAACAAAAGAGGATTCACAATCACCAAATTACTGTTGACGATGTTTTGACCTTTAGTTTTAAAAAGTCTGTGCACAAGTGTGGGGAATATACAAAGACCGAGCGCGTAGCTTGAGGTTTATACATTATCGAACGCGAAGCGCGAGATAACTCTATTATCGAGCGTGAAGCGCAGGAATCAGCAGTCTCGCGCCTTAGGCGCGCCCAAACTTGCGAAGCGGGCATATTTATTTTTTTATCTTTTATGCTTGTTTACTTTATATGAACCTAAATTACCTAGTGGAAACCAAAAATAAATTTCTTTTTTCACGTTTGAAATTGAAAATGAAATTTTCACTCAAAATGTTAATAATTTTTTTTTTAATTATGTGCGTTTATAGCTATATCTTCTGAAATACTTGGAATTCAGAGGTGAAACTTTGTAGAAATATTTACACAGAGTTTTGTGACAAATGAAGTTAAGAAAAAAAAACGATTTTTTTCAATTCACATCAGGAGACTACGTTCAAGAATCTACGTTGTGTCCTGGCATCAAAGGTATTTCCTTAAAGTTATTAAACATACCAGATGAAAGTACTGAAGAAGAAATTACATTTTCTGTATGGAGTAATGGAGAATTGATTTAAAAAACGAGTATCAAGAATTTCATGTTAGAATTTGCTAAGTAGGCGTTTAAAATAAATTCACATATTTACGTAAAAGACATTCAAAGAAATGCTATTAAAATTGAAAAAGAAATATCCGCATCTAATTCTCACCATCTTGTGATAAAAATTTATTTTGCAAAGCAATCACTGGGTCAATAAGTTAATTTCAGTATTTACTGCTACTTGCCAACAAGCCGATTTAGAAAAAAGTGTTGCTGTTATAAGCGACAATTGTAAGTATGCAAAAGTTAACTAATTGTATTTTAATTGATGAAACTTAAATTTCCGATGGCGCAGCCATTGGAAGCTATTAGATTGGAAGAAAATAAAGGAACTATCAGGAATTCAAAAAAGTAATGTTTGTAAGACTAGTTGAAGTTAAAGAAACAGAAAAAAGAAGGAAAAAAGTAACAAATCTACTGCAAAAACTACAAAATATACTGTGAAAACTTCTACAAAATCTACTAAAAAAGCTCCAAATACAAAATAAAGAGCAAAAAATAGATTTTGAAACCTTAAAACCTGTGAAAATAAAATTGAAATTATTCAGTACTATTTATGTAGAAACAATATAATCAAGTTAAAAATTATTATTGTAAAGCTTTCCACATAAAAAACACGAATAAATGGAAAACAATATTTGTATCTTTTTACCCCTATATAAGTTAGAAGTAGAAATTCTCGTATAGCGTAACTTTTAGGTCTTGTAATTAGCTATCTCTGAAAACATTTCCAGCAAAAAAACGATGGCCTTTCGGAGAAAATCGCATTTCAAATTTTTTTGGAAAACAACTATGCTTTTTCAATTTTCAACTTTTTGAAAAAACTCCACGCGCAAAGAAAGAGCATTAAAACCCACGTGAAATGAGTGAAACAGAATATATAATATTCCAAAATATTCCAAAAATTCAGTCTTATACAAAAATGGTTGAGGAAAAAATTTTAGGTCTTTCAAAAAGCTACAATTACTCCCTAAAAATGGCTTGCATGTCTGTCGTCGTTTGGCTTAATATTCGAATTTTGCATAGAATTTTAGATGGATAAATCCGTAACCGTCGGTCAAGAATGTTGATTGACGAACTCGCTACTTCTTTTAAAACTTCAAAATACTGGGCCTAGACACGATTTGATACGTTCATCTTTTCAAAGGTTATCGTGTTTACGGACATACAGACTGGCAGACAGACCGTCATCGCCAAAACATGTTTTTTGGCTTTAGGGGGTCTCAAAACGTGGAGATTCATTGAAAAACTAAGGTGTGAAATTTCGGAAGATTCTATAACACTTTTTCAACCATGAATGATGAAAATGTAAAGAGAAATAAGGGAATAAATTCATTTAAGGGTGTTGATTAAATCCGACTTTTAATTTTTTTTATAATTGCGGCACTGACTCAATATATATTTTTCCGAAGGATTTGAAAACGAAAATAAGAAAACTTAGTAGGTAGGTAGGTGTAGTTCTGGACCAATTTATCCGTACGATTAGCAAACTTGCGGCTAGAGCGCAGAAGGCTATGAGATGGGTTTCGCTCCTTGTGCTGACTTACAAATCACAGTGTTGTATCCGATTCTCACTATCGATATTGAAAATCATTACTGAAATCCGGGAATGGAAATTTTTCACTTAAACATATGGAACATGATATGATGTCTGACGTCACAGTATAAAGTGAGGTTTAGCGTATTCGAAGCTTCTCGGAAATACCATAAATCATATGTCACCTTATCATCTTGAAAGACTCATTTCACACCATACGTTGATGAATTTTAAAAAAACCTCTTGCGCGCTAAAACAAATAACCCTAAAATTCCTTCTAGAAGCTTCCTAGGTCAATCATCTTAAGAAATTTGTACGTGTACCCTCAAAAATATTTACCCCCACTTATCGATTCTGTGAAATCTCTCTTGTACACTAAAAATATGTGTCATCATCTATCCCCGGATTTGGAGTTTTGTTCGTCTCAAAGTAATATAGAATATTATTTTAGAGGTCTAATACCAGTGGTTATTTGATGTTTGTACGACACAGGTCTCTGTATTGTAAGGTTGATAAGTAGAAGAACTATTATATCATGATCAATTTTTATTATGTTTTAAAAACCAAAGTAATATAATTTATTTATTATATTATTATGAGAGAAGTTGTAGGCTCTAGAAGCTACGATCATGATTCCTTGAAGCAAGTAATCCCGAAAGAACTGGAACGTGTACGTCATCCACTGCTGCTCCTTCTATTCCAGAAGGTAAGCAAGAACAAATGGATTGTTTATACATTCCACAACTATGTCCTACATAATTTCTTTGATATTTTAAATAATAAATTCCTTAAAGTTTCTCCTGTGGTATTTACCGACAGGAAGTTCACAAATTCATTGCTTATACATTCCATAAGTATTCGTCACTCATCTGACGTCATTTCCTTTGATATTTCCAATAACTATTTATTGAAAAACTGTTTTAATTGAAAAATAATTTCGTAAAATTTCTAAGATTGCATAAGGCTTTGCGATTGAGCGATTCGAAAAATACGTGCAGATTTTTAAGAGGTCGTCTTACATACAGTGGATCAATGTAACAGATTTAGAATTTTATATTGATATAGCTAGGGTTTTAAATAAACTATTTGAGATGAACATATAATTTGAAAGCTGTTGCTAGAATTCATCAAATAAATTAGCTACATAAATATTAGAGTTGACTCAGAAACGTTGAAACCGTGTTTCACATTATGGAGTACCTATTTTCTGGAACACTTAAATCAACATTTAATAAAATAGAAATTAAAAATACAAAAAATAATATAGTTTATAGAAATCGAGGAAGGTATCTTGCTTTCTAGCTAACTAATTTAATTCAGAGGTCAAACTTTTTTTTTGTATAATTTTGGAACCTTCTAGAACATTGCGAAAAAAGAGGGAGGTATTTTTTAATGGATAAATACAGTAAAAATATAAGTAGCATGTGTAGGGTAAAGAGAAAGAGAGATGGCGAGAGAAAGATAGAGAGAAGTATGTGTTTAAAAAAATATTTTAATTGAAAAGGAAGCTTCTAAAATGTGCAATATTGGAGAAGGGGTTGCGATTGAGTGACTCGAAACTAGTTACAAGTCTCACAGCATACCTCAGAAAATGAATTGACCTATATACAAATTTTGCATGAATCTTGAAAAATATCAACAGATTCTTAAGAGATACTTTCACAAACAGTGGATCACTGTGACAGTTTTAGAATTTTATATTGATATAGAAAGGATGTCAAATAAACTATTTGAGATGAACAACATATAATTTGAAAGCTCTTGTTAGAATTTACTTACTTGAAATAAGGTATGATGAATGATAATAATGGATATATAGTTGATTCAAATATTCCAACTTAGTAAACACAACTTTGCTTCACTAAAACGGGAACCTGGGTTAAAAAAGATTATGATAGAATGCGCCACCATTAGATAGGTTGATTTTGCTTTTAGTTGCAATTAGAAGAAGAGGATGATACGATAATGATGTAGTTAAGTAGGTACTGAAAATATTAAATTTAGATGTGAAGTAGCACATCGGCTTCCAAACAACACCAAAAATAAAAGCAAATGTAGGCAATGCCTTGATTTTGTGTACTAAGTGTATCTCCACTCTCGGTGCTGCTTTCTGATCTGAGCTTAATAAATTATCATCCTGAAATAATATTGACTTAATTTAAGCCTTAAATCAACATTTAGTGATGAAGTCTAATTTAATAATAATGCGTATATTGAATTATCAATGATATTAAAATCTGCTCTTATATAACAGTTGCAAATAATTATTTTCTTAGAACCTACATTTAATTTTAGTTAAATAAATCCATTTAAACAGATGAGAATTTTTGATGAACATAATCGTAAACTCACGACCGTGAGATAGGTGGTTACAGTCTGTAAAGAAATCAATTCGACGATCCAGCAAAAGCCTCGTGCACCCTAAGAACACGGAGCGACCCAAGGACAACCGCCTTCTGCATTTTTCCCGCAACTGTTTTAGCATATTGTTGACACGCAGGGATGCTTTTTAGGCCATTAGCCAGTGAAAGCTTGGCACCTCCAAGAGCGCCGATGATCTCGAAGTCAAGAAGAACCATGTCAGGCCTCGAGTGAGCAACAGAAACAATTGTCGAAAATATAAAGTTCCAGTATATGCGGCACTTCCCATTCTCAACAATTGACTCAATTTCCCTAGGAGTATTTAGAGGAGCGATATTAAGGTTAATGCCTTGAGAGTGACAGAGATGGCAATAAAGCACTCTTAGTGCCGCATTGTGCCTGGAATGTAGGTCGTTCCCGCGTGAGTTGGACAACTAGATAGTATGTGAGCTAAATGCTCGGGGTGTGCATGGTACGCCCTGCAGCTATCATCTGGAATTTCTTGGCTCAAAATTTGGCGACGGTATGTTAAAGTGGAAATGACACTGTCTTAACATGCCAAAATGAATACCCTCCGTGCCAAACTTTCTGAATCTTTCTGAATCTGGGCTTTCAGGAGTGAGTACTCGAGATAGATAAGAATAGATGCATTTTGCTCACCCCTAATACTGAAGTCAAGTCCGAGTATTTCAGCAGCCTCCTTCGCTGCTTTGTACAGAAACGCTCCTTGGCCCACTTCTTCGTGATTCCTGACCATTTTAAGAAGAGGGTTTCTTCCATTTGCAACTCTGTGTGCTGTACCCAGAATAATCCTGTCGTGAAGACATTCAAGACTCAATACTCCGCGACCCCCTTGACGGCGTGAGATGTACAGTCGCGGAACGGAAGACTTTAGATGCATGCTTTTGTTCATGTGCATAACCTTTCTTGTCCCGATATCAAGGGATCTGAGCTCGTTCTTCGTCGATGAAACTACTCAGGATCTTCAGGGATGCCATTAAGTTTTCCTCGCTTCAAAGAAACCTTGGCTCATTTGTCTAACCCAAATTCAATTCCAATTTCCTTAGTATATCGTTCGACAATCCCCAGAGCTAGATGCAGTTGCTCTCTGTTTTTAGCATAGATCTTAAGATCGTCCATGTAAAATACATGAGTGACCTTGTACTTTCGACCTGCAGCTTTGCCGCACAAGTACCCGTCGGAATGGCGAAGTGCTAGAGATAGTGGCAATAATGTAAGGCAGAAGAGGAGTGGGCTCATGGTGTCGCCCTGAAAGACACTTCACTGAAAGGTGACCTTGTTAGTTGTCACACGATTTTTTCCAGATGAGATAGTAAATCTGGTTTTCCAAAGCGGCATGAATCTCTCTATGCACCCAACTATTTGCGGATGAACCTTTAAGATTTCCGAAAGACAGATGATAAGTCTTAGGGGGTGTTCACTCGAAAGGTTTTCAATAATCATTCCAGGCCATCAATAGGTCACGCTGGTAGAATGCTGCATCTTTGCAGACACATCTATCGATGAGCAGGTTCTCCCGACATCCGGCTACGCCTTTCTTTGAGCCTCGTTGTTCATACATTTCTTGCCACACAGGTTCAATTGCCCGAACAGTCCTATCATTCAGGATAGCTGTGAATATCTTATAAAGTGTGTTCAGACAAGTTATTGGCCTGTAATTCTTCGGGTCAGCTAAGTTGCCTATTTTCGGCAGGAGGATTATGCGCCCTACCACCAACCACTCTGGAATCGGCTCTTCCGACTTCAAATATGCGGTGAAAATACGGGCAGCACATAACTCCTTGAAGCTATTTATATTTTCTGAGTCTTCGTCCAGGCTATACTGAACTTCGTAGACTTCTCTCCAAAACATTTCGACCTCCTCTGGTTTGGATGGGTGTTCGACAGACAGAAACTGGAGGGTATTGGAAGAGTCGAGATAAGTCAAAGAGAAACTGTTGATTTTCTCTGACCCACCTCTCCCTCCGCTCTAGACTTCTCTTAGCGTCAGATAGTATCCGTATTCTCTCAACAATATGCTGCCTGATGGTCAGCAGCTTTGACTTGTTAAGTGTGTGATAACGGGTCGGGAGTTCGCGCGCGAACTTTCGAACCTTGGCGGTAAAAATTCCTGCCAGATGTGATGTAGTCAATCACACACTGAATGCGGGACACGTACTGTCTTGCCCAGCCTATCTTTATGGCGAGTTGATGCATTCGTCTTTTGGTCTTATGATCAATCGTAGGTTTTGTTTTACGGTTCGCATCGGCCAAAGCTCTCGCTGCATTATACACACAATAATTGATAGCCCAGAGGTCGGATTCTCCGGAAAAATGTCCACGAAGCTCGTCATCCACTACAGCCAGATCTTTAGACTTGAGAGAAACCTTGGTGTTGATGTTTCTACTGGTCGTAAAGCATCGCTCTTCATCTATTGGATGCCTGCCCGCGGTTGGTCTTAGTGTCGCCTCTCTTTCTCTGTTGCCGACTTGTTCTAGCTGTGGTAGAGT
>NC_046665.1:5204824-5206866 GCF_010883055.1 Belonocnema kinseyi | reverse complement strand
AAATGCTCGGGGTGTGCATGGTACGCCCTGCAGCTATCATCGGGAATGTCTTGGCTCAAAATGTGGCGACGGTATGTTAAGGTGGAAATGACACCGTCTTGGGATGCAAAGATGAAACCCTCTGTACCAGACTTCAATCCGGGCGATTTAAAGAAAGCAAACGTTAGCTCACAAGACATTGACTGATCCTTCACATTTCTGTGGAAGATGCCGTGCATCCTCTTATCGAGGAGCTGTTCACGAAAGTTTTTCTCTTGTGCATTCTTAATCCGGGCTTTCAGGAGCTTTCAGGACTCGAGATAGATTAGATTTGATGCATTTTGCTCACCCCTAATACTGAAGTCAAGTCCGACTGTTTCAGGAGCCTCCTCTGCTGCTTTGTATAGAAATGCTCCTTTGCCCACTTCTTCGTGATTCCTGACCATTTTAAGAAGAGGGTCTCTTCCATTTGCAACTCTATTTGCTGTACTAAGAATAATCCATGGAACTATTCCAAATGAATAGAGTAGTACCGGGACGGCAAGCATGTTCGTTGCAGATACTTTGTTCTTCGCCGACAGTTCGGAAGACCAAATCTGTCGGATGAGACGTTCGTATCTGCTTCGGAGAGTATCCTTTATAGATGTCACATCCTCAATGCGGCTCTGTGGCACGCCCAGGTATGTATAAGTCTCTTCAGCGCAAAGGTGTCGTATGGCGCTTCTATCAACGAGCTCAGGATCTTCAGGGATGCCATTAAGTTTTCCTCGCTTCAAATAAACCTTGGCGCATTTGTCTAACCCAAATTCTATTTCAATTTCCTTAGTATATTGTTTCGACAATCCCCAGAGCTAGATGCAGTTGTTCTCTGTTTTTAGCATAGATCTTAAGATCGTCGACGTAAAATACATGAGTGACCTTGTACTTTCGATCTGCAGGTTTGCCGCACAAGTACCCGTCGGAATGGCGCAGTGCTAGAGATAATGGCAATAATGTAAGGCAAAAGAGGAGTGGGCTCATGGTGAGCCCTGAAAGAAACCTCTCTGAAACGTGACCTTGTTAGTTGTCACACGATTTTTTCCAGATGAGATAGTAAATCTGGTTTTCCAAAGCGGCATCAATCTCTCTATGCACCCAACTATTTGCGGATGAACCTTTAAGATTTCCAAAAGCCAGATGATAAGTCTGTGGGATATCGAATCGAAAGCTTTCCGATAATAAATGCAGGCCATCAATAGGTCACGCTGGTAGAATACTGCATCTTTGCAGACACATCTATCGATGAGCAGGTTCTTCATTTAGGATAGCTGTGAATATCTTATAAAGCGTGTTCAGACAAGTTATTGGCCTGTAGTTCTTTGGGTCAGCTAATTTGCCTATTTTCGGCAAGAGTATTGTGCGCCCTTCCACAAACCACTCTGGAATCGGCTCTTCCCACTTCAAATATGAGGTGAAAATACGGGCCAAATGCGGATGGGTTGAAGAAAACTTCTTCCGCCAGAAGGTTTTGATACGATCTGATCCGGGTGCAAAACAATTCTTCGTCCCTCTTAATACTTTTTTCACCTCCTCGATAGTGATGAGTGGGCATTCTTTATCAGGTGTTATGAGGACAACACATAACTCCTTGAAGCTATTCATATTTTCTGAGCCTTCGTCCAGTCTATGCTGAACTTCGTAGACATCTCTCCAAAATACATCTACCTCCTCTGGTTTGGGTGGGTGTTCGACAGTAACTGGAGGGTCTTGAAAGAGTCGAGATGGGTCAGAGAGAAACTGTTGATTTTCTCTGATCCACCTCTCCCTCCGCTCTAGACTTCTCTTAGCGTCAGATAGTATCCGTATTCTCTCACCAATATGCTGAATGATGGTCAGCAGCTTTGACTTGTCAAGTGTGTGATAACGGGTCCGGAGTTCGCGTGCGAACTTTCGATCCTTGGCGGTAAAATTCCTTCCAGATTTGATGTAGTCAATCACACATTGAATGCGGGACGCGTACTGTCTTGCCCAGCCTATCTTTATGGCAAGTTGATGCATTCGTCTTCTGGTCTTATGATCAGCCG
>NC_046665.1:5199921-5204724 GCF_010883055.1 Belonocnema kinseyi | reverse complement strand
GCGTGTCAACAATATGCTAGAACACTTGCGGGAAAATTGCAGAAGGCGGTTGTCCTTGGGTCACTCCGTGTTCTTAGGGTGCACGAGGCTTTTGCTGGATCGCCGTATTGATTTCTTTACAGACTGTAACCACCTATCTCACGGTTGTGAGACGTGGTTGTGGCTGAAATTTTACCGCGATTTCGCTGGAAGCGGGTGTAATTTTTCAGATTAGCACCCGCTGCCGGCGAAATCCTGCGGTTGTCCTTATGAAATTTTATATATATATATATATATATATTCGAAATATTTATTTTTCCCTTCAAATTATACTTTACTTCATTTTTTCTTTTTTCACTAAAAAATCTTTTTTTGTTAGAAAATTCAACAATTTTCTGGAAAATTAATATTTTTGCTGTTTCTTTTGCTTCTACTACATAATTAGAGGCGAAGTCACTTTTAGAATCATTTTTATCTTCACCGTCATTGTCATCTGCATTATTTTTTTCTTCTTCGTCACCATCATTAACATCATCTTTACTGGTAGCTGTCACAGATGAAGAACTGGCCTTTTCACCAAATTCTTCTTCTACTACCTTCTGCTTCTTAATATATGGTTTTATTTTATGTTTGCCATTCTGAGGAATGCGTACCACTTTCTCCAATGGTGTGTATCGCCGTTGACATTTTTCTTGAGTTTCTGGATCCTATCACGTTTATTATTATAACGCAAAATCGTTTCATTATCTTATTTGAGTAATTTTTTCATTAAAAAATTCAGACAGTGACTTATTTAAAGCTTTTCTAAAATGTTCAATGTTCTTCCTCTTCTCCTCTTCCACCTCTAACTTCCTTCTCCTTGTCTTTCACCTCCTTTTCCTATTTTCATATATAAGCTCTGATTTCATCTCTGAGCAATCAATCAAGTTACAACTGTACCAAAAAACTGACTTTCGCATTTACCAATTTTCTCAAAACTTATTCACGACTTGATAATTTTAGAAGACATCAGAAATACTCGTGCAGCACATTCCTTAGAATGGCAAATATCAAATAACACCATACATTAAGAAGCAGAAGGTAGTACAAGAAGAATTTGGTGAAGAGGCCAGTTCTTCATCCGTCGTAGGATGCAAATATAATTTGCCTACTTTTCATGATAAAATTAAACACGATTTTTGAAGTTTTAAGCGATATTTAAGGCTTTTTTAATACTTCAAAACTTCTGATATTCCTAAGTATCTTTTTAACTGAAAGGATAATCTTGTTATCATTGAATCCAAGATCTTGATAATTTGGTTGTACTACATTATACTCATTTACCCTTCTTCTTCTTCTTCTTCTTCTCCACCTTCTCCTCTTCCTCATAATTCTCTTCTTCCTCTTTCTCTATTCTTTTGTTAGTGGTTAGTTCTTAATTCTGTTAGTGGTGCACTTTATCATATTCTTTTTTAACCAAAGACCTCTAGTTAATCAAACTAAATTTTTGTTTACCAAGTTAACATAGTTGAGTCAAAAGTATGTTTACGATTATGTTAGTCTGAAATCCTTATCTGTTTAACTGGATTTACCTAACTATAATTAAGGGCCGATTCCACCAACTGCGATGAAATCCACGATTAGCCAATCATGATTATTTTTTAATCAGCGTTTCAATCATGATTAACTTGTCGCGCGTTCCATGTGTAACGGTGATTTTGATTGGCTGATTTCAAACTTGTATTCGCGCGAAAAATATACCTCGATTTCACACGAACGATGTGGGGCGACGTGTTTTTGTTTGTTCGCATCGTTTTTAAATAAATGAACAAGAGTTTATCATCGGGTGAAATATAATATAGGTTGTGTGAGTATATTGAGAAAAAGTATATTTTGTGAATATGGCAGAAAAGTTAGCTGACTTAAGTATTAAATATGTGTAGATATTTACGTATATGTGTAAATTTTAGTCGATTTTTCGAACTTATTCCTTTTTAACCACAAGATTGACATTTGTAGGATAGAAAACGAAAAAGTGGGGCAAATTTTACGAACCCAGAGAAGCAGATGTTTACAGTAATCGTTCAAATATAAAAGAATATTATGGAAAATAAAAGAAGAGATGCTGTTACCACCAAAGAAGAAGCTCAAGCCTTGGAGAAAATTTCCCAAGATTTCAACGCGAAGGGAATTTCTCCGGAACATCGTCTCAATGACAAATTGAAAGTTTTGTAGGTTAATCTCAAACGAAATGCCTGAAATCATTTCAGTAATTTACGTCAAGAAACTTTTAAACCCGGTAAAGTAAAATTGTAACATTATTTATTTGCTAGTATATTACTCATTAATAATTGTGCTATTTTCGACAGGCGGTGGAATCATATATAATTTTTTTCAATCATTACTTTTCCAAAATAATAATTAATTGTATGTGTTCTATTTTATTTTATTTTTTTAGCTATCGAAAAATAATTACTTGAGAAAATAAAAAATTTGTAAACAAATAAATATCTGTTAAACATTAAAAGAAATGTATCAAAATTATGTAATTATACAACAAAAAGTACCATAGGACACGAATTTCAAAGAAGTGGACATCTCTGGTTTAATTTTTAGAAATGTTAAAAATAGACAATAAATTATTGTTGAAATAGTTACATAATGTTTTTAGACAAATTTACTACTCCAAAAAATGACAAAATATTGCATTTCTATCAGAAAATATGATGATTTTTTACATTTGTTAGGAATAAATAATTGTTTAAATAATTTACATTTTTTAAGGAATTAGAAATTGTTTTAAAAGTAATGATAAATATTCAAATTGTCCATTAATAATTATTTGAATGAAAAAGATGACGGAAATTGGTAAAAGGTAAAAATGTAGTTATTTGATTTTTGGGTCATATTTGGGGCGCTGCAGGGAGGGCAAGGGTGGGTTGGAAATAAAATTTATTAGTAAGGTTTTATTTCGTAGACACTACTCTTCAATCACTAAAAAGTTTGAGATGTTTGGAAGAAGCCCTGGAACATGAGTTCAATTTTTCGAAAATTCGAAATATCCCCATGTTAATTAAATAGAATTTTGAAGTGCCCGGTGGCATGTGTTAATATTCGAATTTCAAAAAAAAACTAAATATTACGGATTTTCTTTCTCCGAAAATGGAAACTTTTTGGAGGGTGTCTTGCCTTCTAGCGTGAAAAATGGTTTCAATGCATTTTTGGACCACCCTGATATAATATTGTATAAGCATTTTCATAATCATATGAATTTCTTTCAGTCACTGAACATCCTCGATCAGGAGGTGTAGTACCACTGGAATCCAGCAATTCTGAGGACGAAGAAAAGTCCTGCGTTGCAGATTCGTACTATTACAAATATTCAAGGAGAACTTCTTCAGATTCCAGCAACATACAGGGGCAAGCATTAGCAGATACTGCTGCACAAAGGGAGCAGGTTCGTTTGGACGAGAAAACGCTCTGAGGAGGGCGAGCCCCTAATTCAAGCAAAATTAGAATACGTCGACGTAATAAAAAGAGAAGCTGAGGAAAAAGCTAAACTGCAGAAGGAGTTTTTTATAAATAATCTAATTGAGCAGGACTTAAAAATTGCAATTTTGCGTAAACAGGTAGAAAAGAATTGATTTATAGCTGAGTCGGTCGGCTGGCTCTGTACGGCCTCTACGCCAAAAATGTTGTGAATACTGTATTAAATAATTATATTGAAATTAAAGAGATCCTAAAAATATTCTATTTATTATTATTATTCTAAAATTTCTAGGTAATAAATAAATTTAAACAAAATTCTTTTCGTACTTTAGAATTTTAGTGAGATTTAAAAAATTATTTCTTAAAACTAAATTCAAAATTTTAATAAAATTTATGTGAATTTAAGAATTAAATAAAGTGTAGTTCTTCTTTATTCATAATGTGTTCCCTAAGTGTTTACATGACTTCCATTTCTTACAATCTTCCCGCTTATATCTATATTTTTGTGCAATATTATCCTTTCTATATATACAATTATTTACAAATATTTACATAGAGTCTTATATCTAGTTCCTTATCTCTATTTCTTGCGATAGCGCAATTTAGGACTTACGAGCAAACGAGTGAGCGAGCGAACGAAAGCGAGAGAGTATGAAAACGCAAATGCATCTTAGTCTACTTAACTTTTACCTTACCATTATTTACTCCTTTATCCATTCTTCTCCTAATCCATCCTCCTCTAGAATTTTAACCACATTCTCTTGCCAGCTTCCTTTATCTGCCATTCATCTGCTACATCCTTCCCATACATGCTCCCATTTTTCCGCCTCCTATTCACATATTCTACACTTTCTGTTCTCTTCTTTTTCCCAATACGTCCCCTCCCTTACCTCTTTTCCCAATCTAAATCTTGCTATTTTGGCCAACCTTCTGCCTCTATCCCTTTTCTGAATTCTTTGGCACACCTTCCTTTTTTATCATCTTATACCATTTATTGTATTTTGATTCCTCAATCATCCCACATCTTTCTATTGATTGTCTTTCCCTCTCCCTTTTTTCCAATTCTTTATAGTTTACTCCAGTCCCGTCTTCTATCTCTCTATCATTAAAGAACTCCCTCCTTTCTTCTTCCCATCTCGTTAATCCGATCGTCCTTCCTCTCCTCTCTTCTACCTCCATCAAACACTTTCTCGTCAACTTCCCTCCCTTCCCCTCCCTCAGCTTTGTCTCAAATTTCCATGCCCTCTTACCCACTCTAATACGTAATGTATCCCTTTGCGCTTCTTCTCTCACCATATATCCTGGCGTCCTCCAGTTTGCCCCTAGTGTCCACCTTATATACCTTTCTTGTAAACT
>NC_046665.1:5197350-5199821 GCF_010883055.1 Belonocnema kinseyi | reverse complement strand
CCCCCCCCCCCCCACCGCTGGCACTGGACGCTCTCTCCCTTGCCTTATCGCTTCCTTCGCTCCGATTCTTTCCCCTCCATGACGCGCCACTCGACACCGGACCACGCGCAGCTGGCCGTCGTGTCCTTCTGAAAATTTCCTCCCCGTCTAATTCACTACGAGCAGTGCCAGTACTCTCGCTGCCTACCTGCCGCTCTTCCATCGGTAATTGTAACGTATCCATCCATCCAAGTACATACTGCAGACAACAGATGTCTCTCACGGCTGCTGTGGCTTACTAACCTTAAATTTCAGTTTCTTTTCCATATATCACCCCTCACATCCCTTGCAGACACCCTTTTCTCACCCCTAAAATCCCCCAGCACTAAGAGAACCACCCTTGTCTGCCTTGAAGGTCCAAACTCCTGACCCCAAAAATACTCCGCTCCCTTGAACACCTAACCTCACTTTCCATATTTAGCCAATCCCCCCCCCCTCAATCGTACTTATACTTGAACTTTAACTTTTAGTTAATATTGATACCTGTTAATAGCTTGGTAACTCGCTAACCAGCCAAAAATGGCCGGTTAAGTTAATCGATGATTAGGCTTCGTTAATTATGTGGGTTATAAGAAAATAATTATTTGCAACTGTGATAAAAGAGCAGGTCTTAATATCATTGATAATTCAATGTAAGAATTATTATTAAATTAGATTTGATCATTATTAAATGTTGATTTAAGACTTAAATAAAGTCAATATTATTTGAGGATGATGATTTATCAAGCTCAGAGCAGAATGCAGCACTGAGAGTGGAGATACACTTAATACACAGGAACAAGGCATTACCTACAGTTGGTTTAATTCTTGGTGTTGTTTGGAAGCCGATGTAATACTTTATTTTTACGTCTAAATTTAATATTTTCAGTACCTACTTAACTACATCATTATCGTATCATCCTTCTCCTCCTCCTCTATTTACAACCAGAAGCAAAATCAACCTATCTGATGGTGGCGTACTCTATGATAATCTTCGTTAACCCAGGTTCAAGTTTTAATGAAACAAAGTTGTGTTTACTAAGTTGGAATAGTTGAATCAACTATACATCCATTATTCTTATAACTAGAAATGCTTACCCCTTTAAATCAATTTATTTAACCACAATTTCAAAAATGTTGGCTCCAAGAAAGAAACAAGATTTCAAGCTGTTATATATAATAGCAGTTTTTAATATACATAAATAATACTTTAAATTAATATATTTTTTATATGTTTTTGCAGCGTTAAAAAAGGTAATGCATCATTGAAAATAACTTTACGAAAAAAATTCTCTTCAGAAACTGTGCAGTACAAATTTTATGACGTCATTAAGAATATTCTGCAAACATAGCATTAGCCATTACAGCTGTATAATATCGGTAAGATAGGTTTTTATGGTCTTTGAATTAAATTAGTTAGCTAGAAAGCAATATATCATCCTCGATATCTATAAACTATATTAATTTTTGTATTTTTTTGTATTTTCTATATCGCTAAATTTTGATTTAAGAGTTAAAGAAATTAGATGTTCATATCATCGCTGTATTTTTGTTCAATTTTTGATTCACAGATTCGATGCATTAAATTTTAATACTGCTGAATTCATTTTTATCATTCATCGTACCTTATTTCAAGTAAGCAAATTCTAACAAGAACTTTCAAATTATATGTTGTTCATCTCAAATAGTTTATTTGGCATCCTTTCTATATCAATATAAAATTCTGAAATTGTCACAATGATCCAGAGCAGCCAGATCGAGCCTGAAATTTACCCCCACCATACCTACAGTTTGAGAGCCGCAAAACAGAAGGTGCATGATTACCACTGTGAGCTCGTGTGTAAGCCGAAAATGCACGATTCGTCTTCGGTTTTCTGCTGTACAATGATTGTCGATCTGAAAGCTTTGGAAGACTTTGGTGGTCTTTTATTTATATCTCGATCCCCATTTGAAAGCGCTTGAAAATTCCTTGAAATTTTAAAAATACCCTGAAATATTTTTAATCCTTTGAAATCTCATATTAAATCACTGTGATCAATTAAAAATTCTTTGGAACCTTTTTAAATACTCTCAAGTATTTTGAAACCTTCAAAATCTTTTCAAACACCTTGACACCTTTTAAAGATTTCTAAAGACCTTTGGCATTTTTTTGAAATAACTCTGCTAAAATTGTTAAAATTCTTTGAAATTCCTTGAAATTATACAAATAAATTAAAAATTACTTGACATCTTTTAAAACATTCACAAATATTAAAAATCTTTTGAAATTTATTGACATTTTTTTAAGCTTTTAAAAATTCCTTGAAATTTGGAAAATTCCCTGAATTATTTCAAATCCTTCAAAATATCATATTAAATTACGAGGGTAGTTCAATAAGTCCTTAGAATGAAGTATAAAAACAATTTTTTTTGGGTAAATTTTTTTTTATTTTTCAACATAATCTCCTTGGAGC
>NC_046665.1:5191059-5197250 GCF_010883055.1 Belonocnema kinseyi | reverse complement strand
TATATCTAGTCGGGAGTGGTGCTGACTGAAAACAGATGATTTGGAGCGATTCGCGCGCCATATGTTGGTCATTCTAAGGACTTATTGAACTACCCTCGTACTGTGATCAATGAAAATTCCTTCGAATCTTAAAAATTCTCTCAAATTTTTCAAATCGTTCAAAATCTTTTGAAATGCCTCGGACTTTTTTTTTAGGATTTCTAAATTACTTTTGAATTTTTAAAAATAAGCCTTCTAAACATTTTTTAATTCTTTGAAATTCCTGTAAATTGTAAAAATAAATTGAAAATTCTTACACATCTTTTAAAACATCCTGAAATATTTAAAATCCTTACAAGTCTTTTGAAATCTTTTGAAATTTTGTAAAGCTTCAGATTGAAATTAAAAAAAAAGAAGAGTTTCAAAACGTTAAATATTGAAATGTTTGTAGATTACAGTTTTGAAGATGGAATCAAAAGATTTCAAAAGATTTTAAAGGATTTTAAATATTTTAGAATGTTAAAAAATATTTCAATGAATTTTCAATTCATTTTTATAATTTAAAGGAATTTCAACGAATTAAAAGAATTGTAGCAGGGTTGCTTAAAAAAACTCCAAAGTACCTTAATAATATTTCAAAGATGTCGAGGGTTCCCAAATGATTTCAAAGGATTTTCAACATTTGAGGGTCTTTTAAAATGTTACAAGGAATTTACAAATAATTTTAATAATTCAATGCAATTTCAAATAATTTTAACAATTTTTGTTCAACTTTTCTGGTATTTCAGGTCTTTAAAATCTCATACTAAATTATTAAAATCATTTAAAAATTACTTTAAATCTATTAAAATATCCTAAAATATATCAAATCCTTTAAAATCTCATATTAAATTTCTGTAATCAATTGCAAATTCCTTGGCATCTTTAAAAAATTCCTCAAATATTTAAAATCCTTACAAATCTTGAAATTTTTTAAACCATCAGATTGAAATTTATAATACTTCACGCTTTAGAAACTTTGGGCTTTACAAAATTCTGATTATAAAATGTCAGAAATTTGAAGTTTCTGAATTTTCCTACTTAGTTCAGTGAAAATGGAATTCACAGGACCTCCTTCATATTAATATTAATCCAAACATTCTCAAGAGAAAAATGAAAGTTGGCCTTTTTTGTAAAATACATTTTTCAGCTTTTCTGAAAATTAACGTTATTTTGGCAGTTCGAAGAAACTCTCAACTTACTCTAAAGAATTGGAGAGATACAAGTTTTTGAAAAAACAAATTTGTAATTTTTTTCCCAATTCGCTTTAGTTCATGAAAAAAATAATTGATAAAAAACCAAAAGGTATTTATCTCATATTTTGAATTGGAAAATAATATTTTACGTCTGTTAAGCTAAATAATAAAACACCTAATTTTTATAATATTTGTTCAGTTAAAAATTTCTAAGGATGATATTGTCCACGATCAGAAAAAATATTTACAATATTTACAAATTATGAGCTTATAAACAAGAAAAAAATGCAACAACAAAGCAATGAAACAATTTAAAGCTAAGTGTTAATTGAAACTGCGCAATGAGTTTCAGGACTAAAATGCTAATGAAAACATAGTAAATAAACAAAATATTAGCTAAAATTGGCTCACAACAAAATATAGGTTTAGATGCTATAATGAAATTTTTTAAAAAATATTTTCGCAATCGCATGGAAACCACATAAAAATTATTTAAATGGGGAACGGAATAAATAATATTCAAATATTTATAAAATTCATGAAAAAAGAGTAGAAACAATTTCTTTCTAGTAAAAAATATTAATTTAAAGCAAATACTAATTACATTTAAATTACTCGATAGATCGATTATTTATCGATTATTATTACAATTTTTACTAAAATACATGAACTTTGCACAAAAGAAATATATTATCCACCAAGTCTAATTTTCTATAGAAAAAATTAATGTTTAATCATAGTTAAATTTTCGAAAAAAAAGAGTAGTTTTCTATTAGTAAAAAGAAATTCATTTTCAAACAAAAACAAACAAAAATTCTACAAGATAGTTAAATTTTCAGAAAACAAATTTTTTCAACTAAATTAATAAATAATCAACCAAAAGCAAACTAAATTTTCAACAACGCAGTTCCACTTTCAAACCAGAAAAGTTGAGGAAAAAAATAGTTAAAATTATTTGAAATTGCTTTGAATTATTGAAATTACTTGAAAATTCCTTGTAAAATTTTAAGGCTACATCGAGTTGAAAATTTGGGATACTTAACAAGAAGCACTAAGAATGGTGGGTCTGGTCCTAAAGTTATATAATTATGAAAAAATTTTTTTGTTGTGAATAATCTTTTTTTCTTTTTTCATAAATATTGAAATTTAGAACCAGACCTACCTTTCTTAGTGCTTCTTATTTATTATCCCAAGTTTTCAACTCGATGTGGCGCTTCGTGTGAAAATAAGTTGGGAAATAAAAAAGTGAGGGTAAGGTAGGAATCTGGTCACGTGACCCATTCGTCACATGGCCTTAAAAGACCTTAAAATATTGAAAATCCTTTGAAATCTTTATAGAACCCTAGACATCTTTGAAATATTATTAAGGTACTTTGGAGTTTTTTTAAACAACCCTGCTACAATTTTTTGAATTCGTTGAAATTCCTTAAAATTACCAAAATGAAGATTGTCCAATTGAAAAACATACATGTAAATTTTGAACGCATTTATTTATTATTATTATTAAAAATTCCATCTTCAAAACTCTAATCTACAAACATTTCAATATTTAACGTTTTGAAACTCTTCTTTTTTTTAATTTCAATCTGAAGCTTTACAAAATTTCAAAAGATTTCAAAAGATTTGTAAGGATTTTAAATATTTGAGGATGTTTTCAAAAATGTTTAAGAATTTTCAATTTATTTTTACTATTAAAAGGAATTTCAAAGAATTAAAAAATGTTTAGAAGGCTTATTTTTAAAAATTCCAAAGTAATTTAAAAATCCTAAAAAAAAGTCCGAGGCATTTCAAAAGATTTTGAAGGATTTGAAAAATTTGAGAGAATTTTTAAGATTCCCAGGAATTTTCATTGATTACAGTAATTTAATATGATATTTTGAAGGACTTGAAATATTTTCAAAATTTAAAGGAATTTTCAAAAGCTTAAAAAAATGTCATTAAATTTCAAAAGATTTTTAATATTTGTGAATGTTTTAAAAGATGTCAGGTAATTTTCAATTTATTTGTATAATTTCAAGGAATTTGAAAGAATTTTAACAATTTTAGCAGAGTTGTTTTAAAAAATGCCAAAGGCCTTTAGAAATCTTTAAAAGGTGTCAAGGTGTTTGAAAAAATTTTGAAGGTTTCAAAATACTTGAGAGTGTTTAAAAAGGTTCCAAAGAATTTTTAATTGATCACAGTAATTTAATATGAGATTTTAAAGGATTTAAAATATTTCAGGGTATTTTTAAAATTTCAAGGAATTTTCAAGGGCTTTAAAAAATTCAAGAGATTTCAACAGATTTTTAAGGATTTTGAATATTTGAGGATGTTTAAAAAGATTTAACTGAATTTTTAATCCATTTTTAAAAATTAAAGGAATTTCAAAGAATTTTAATACTTATATCAAGGTTGTTTAAAAAAAACTCTGAAGTACCTTAAAAATCTTTAAAAGATGTCAAGATTTTTCAAAAGATTTTGAAGGTTTTGAAATATTTGAGAGTATTTTAAAAGGTTTTAAAGAATTTTCAATTTATTACAGTAATTTAATATGAGATTTTATAGGAATATGATACATCTTAGGACATTTTACTAGATTCTAAGGAATTTTCAATTGATTTCAATTATTTAGTAGGTGATTTTAAAGGATTTAAAATATTTTAAGGTATTTTTAAAATTGTAAGGAATTTTCAAGAGCTTTGCAATATTTCAAGAGATTTTAAAGGATTTTAAATATTTTAGGATGTTTTAAAACATTTCAAGGAATTTTCAATTAATTTAAATAATTTAAAGCACATTCAAAGAATTCCAACTATTTTTTTCAATTTTTCTGGTTGCAAGTACAACTGTTTTGTTAAAAATTTAGTTTTTTTATGGTTGACAATTTATCAAATTAGTTGCAAAATTTCTTTTCTGAAAATCTAACTATTTTGTAGAATTTTATTGTTTGTTTTGGTTTAAAAATTAATTTCTTTAAACTACAAGAAAATTCATCTTCTTATTCAAATTTTTTTTCAGAAAACTAATTGTTTCAGTTAAAAGTTTAACTATTTCTATTAAAATTTAGTCAACTATTAATTAAAATTAATATTATATTTTATAATTATAATATTAACATTAATATTATATATAATAGTAATAATACTCATACTATATACACCTGAAAAACATAACCTCAAAATCGACTAATGCATGAAATGAAGAATCACGCGAAACATTAAATTCGCCAATTTCTTCCGTTTCTTTTAAATGGGGATCGAGATATAAATAGAAGACCACCGAAGTTTTCCGAAGCTTTCAGATTGACAATCATCGTACAGCAGAAAACTGAAGTCGAATCGTGCATTTTCGGCTTACACACGAGCTCACAGTGGTAATGATGCACCTTCCGTCTTGCAGCTCCTAAACTGTAGATATGGTGGGGGTAAATTTCAGGCTCGATCTGGCAGGTCTGCAATGATCCACTGTTTGTAAAAGGATATCTTAAGAATCTGTTCGTATTTCTCAAGATTCATGCAAAAACTTTATATGGGATAATTCATTTGCTGAGGCATGCTGTGAGATTTGTAACTGGTTTCGAGTGGCTCAATCGCAACCCCGTCTGCAATACTGCAAATTTTAGAAGATCATTTTTCAATTAAAAGATTTTAATACATATCCCTCTCTCCCTTTCTGTCACCATCTCTCTTTCTCTCTAGCCGATACATGCTACATATAATTTTACTGTATTTATCTATTTAAAAATAACTCCCTCTTTGTCGCAATGTTCTAGAAGGTTATAAAATTATAGGAAAAAATGTTTGACGTCTGAAATAAATTGATTTCAATGCTAATTTTCAATGTTCACAGTTTCCTGGCACTAGATTTTCATACAGCTAAATTTATTTCATCATTGATGATGCTTTATTTTAATATTTCAACTAAGTAAATTGAATCTTTTAACATTCTTCATGATTTCTTAGTCAACTCTAATATTTATGTAGGTGATTTATTTGATAAATCTTAGCAAGAGCTTTCAAATTATATGTTCTTCATCTCTAATACGAATTTTTCGTGACCGCTCGGCGCTGTACGCAGACTTATGCAAGGGACTGTATATTAATTTAAAATTCTAAATCTGTTACATTGATCCACTGTATGTAAGAGGACTTCTTAAGAATCTATTGGTATTTTTCGAGTCGCTCAATCGCAAAGCCTTGTGTAATCTTAGAAATGTTTTGAAATAATTTTTCAATTAAAACATTTTTTCAATACATAGTTATATTTTTCAATACACAGTTCTTATTTGTATCAATATATAGATATAATTTCATCTGTGATCCCAAATCCGGGGATAGCTGATGTCACATATGTTTAGTGTACAAGACAGATTTCTCAGAATTGATAAGTGGGGGTAAAGATTTTTGAAGGTGCATGTAAAAATTTCGTAAGATGATTGACCTTGAAAGCTTCTAGAAGGATTTTCAGGGTTTTTTGTTTTAGCGCACAAGAGGCTTTTTAGAGTTGATCAACGTATGGTGTGAAATCAGTCTTTCAAGATGTCAAGGTGACCTATGATTTATGGGATTTTCGAGAAGCTTCGAATATGCTGACCCTCACTTGATACTGTAACGTCAGACACCATATCATGTGTCATATTTTTAAGTTAAAAAATTTTCCATTCCCGGATTAAAGTATTGATTTTCAGTATCGATAGTGAAAATCGGATACAACACTGTGATTCATACGTCAGCACAACGAGTGAAACCCATCTCACATCCTTTTGCGCCCTAGCCGCAAGTTTGCTAATCGTACGGAAAAATTTGGTCCAGAACTCCCCCTACCTATCCACTAAACTTTTCGAATATCCGGGGGTTTGTAAGATCGTCAGATCATTAAAATGTTGAAAAACCAAGCCTTTTGTTAAGGAAGTAATTATTTTTACGACAAATATTAATTTTGCGAAAGAAAGAAATTAGCGGATAACAGATGTGTGTGGGGGTGGGCGTTGTAATTGTA
>NC_046665.1:5182854-5190959 GCF_010883055.1 Belonocnema kinseyi | reverse complement strand
TACAATTACAACGCCCACCCCCACACACATCTGTTATCCGCTAATTTCTTTCTTTCGCAAAATTAATATTTGTCGTAAAAATAATTACTTCCTTAACAAAAGACATGTCACTTTATTCCCTTTTTTCTCCATTTCGCGACGAATTTCGCAAAATTTAGGGTCACCATCATCATTTCGTGGCCCTACGAAAACTTCTTATCTGCAGAGAATTCTTCTCTGATGTCAGAATTGTGAGTACAACCATAAATTTGCAAACGATTCTAACCGTCCAAATGCTGTCGTCTGCTACCCACTAATTTCTCTCTTTCGAAAAATTAATATTTGTCGTGAAAGTAATGATTTCTTCAACGAAAGGTTTGATTTTTCAATATTTTATTGAACTGAGGTTGTCACAAAACCCCGGATATTCGACAAGTTTTCTTTCTTTCGTTCTCAATACCTTTAGAAAAAATATATATTGAGTCAGTGCCGTACCTATAAAAAAATGCATAGTTGGATTTAACCAACACCCTTAACTATCATTAACGTAGGTGCCACATTCTTAAGATTTTAAGTCGAATGATATTGCATTTTCAACAAAAGAGTTAAGTTTTTTAGCTAAAAAGTCGAAGTATTTAAAAAACTTTGACTTTCTTAATACGAAAACATGAATTTTTAACAAAAAATTTGCATCTTTTACCAAGCTCTTGAATTTTCAAGTAAAAAGAAGGATCAATTCTTTGCTCAAAAAGACGAATTTTCAACAAACCAATTGAATTTTCGACTAAAAAAGATGGTTTTTAACAAAATAGTCCAATTTTCATTAAAATAATGAAATTTGCTACCGAACAGTCAATTGTTCAAACAAAAGAGATGATTTCTGAACCCAAACTATAATGGTAGACTTCTCAATTAAAAATAATTAATTTTGGTGAACAATTTTGTTTATGAAAAAAAAACAGTACGTATTCCTATTTTGCCTTGGAAAACAATAGATTTGAGCCCCAAACTTTATTTGTGGAATGAAGAAATTATGTGAAAGAAACGGTTTCTTTAATTCAAGACAAACATTTTTGTGATATTTTCATGAATATTTACATTTAAAATTAAATGCAATCTATTGTCCTCGTTTTCTAAAATCAAAACAACGTAACACTATTTCATTGGAAACTTTTTACTATAACCTAAATCTACAGAGAAAATTTTTATTTTTAAATTATACTGTCTAATTTCCAAAACTTTTAAATTGAAATTATATGACTTAGACTATACGACAATTTTAAGTCAGTTGTGTTTAAAATTGTTCAGTTTTAAATTGTTTGATTTTAAACGCCTTAAAGTTAAAAATATTATAATTAATTACAGTCCTTATTATCAGAATATTTCATAAAGTGTATCGAATTATCTCTCTAAATCGCTATTTTAGTTTCATAATTAAAAAAAATAATTTTTCAGTTTTAATTCGTACGGCTTTTTTCTGCAAGTTGAAAAAATGGCATTATTTAGAAAAAAATACAATACAATTTTCTTGATATATATATATTATGTACATATTTATATCTTAAAAGTACATCTAAATATTTTAATTTATTTCGCAATATCGTTTTAATGAACTTCCAAAAATAGTAATCTTGGCGATTTGATTATTTCATGACAATGCACATTCTTAATCCCTGGGTTATTTAATAGACTCTAGAGAAAATGAAATATTACATAGAAAGCTGTTAAAAAAATACGTATTTTCTTGTGAGGCGGGGCGGGGGGCACTTTAAGCGTTACTTCAATGTTAATTTTTATTACTTAAAGAATTAATTTTACCCCAGTACTTATTCGTTAATTAAAACATGCATGAACATACCGCCTGGCTCGTTTCAAAGAATTGAAACGGAATTGATCTAATGATAGACAAACATGATTTCGTTTAGAAATTAGGATTATAATGATAACAGTTTCATCAAATGATTAATTTAAAACACAACAAATTTTACACAATTTTGATTGCAATTTACCAGTATTATTTTATATCTTTCCTATTAAAATTAATTATTATAATGTGCCTACTCATTTGTAAATATCAGTGCGTAAATAAAAGACGGTTATGCCGCCCGCCGTGACAAATTAATTTCAACTTTCATAGTTTCTTATTTTTATGTATAATTGTCTTTACCGGGATGACAAGCAGTAACGCAACCCAAATTCCACTTACAAGCTGGATTATCCTTGTCCCGTAAAAGAACTATATCTCCTACACGAATTTTTGGATGGGGTTTTTGTCATTTATACCGATTTTGCAAAACCTGAAAGTATTCTAGAGATCACCTTCGCTGAAGAATTTCATTGAATCGTTGAATGATATGCCATCTAAACAGACGATTTTCTGTACGAAATTAGGGCAGCAGCAGGGTTAAAATGACAGTTTATATTTTCTTGTGTGAAAAAATATCATAGCGTTTCACCTTCTCTCAGGTTTTAAAATATTCTTTTCAATTCCTTATCAGCACCTTGAAAATTAGTACCGTTTTCACTATATAAATTGGAAGGGAATCCTCTGCGAGCTACGAAACGTTTAAATGTAGCCAGAAAGGATTCAGTGATATAAGCACATACCAGCTCTAAATGTAAAGATCTAGTGACAAGGCATACAAACAGAGCTATATATGCTTTATGGTCTTTGAAAAAACAATTTTTAATTTAAATTTTAAAATTTTTAAAAAATTTTTTAAAAAATCATTTTTCACGTAAATCGAAAAAATAAATATGAGTCAAAAAAACATGTTCTTCGAAACTCAGATAATTATTTAATAGAAAAAACTCCTTTTGAAACTTCCTGACGTTTCGGTACACATGCGTACCTTTTTCAAAGGTTCTTAAACCTGAGTTGATGATAGTTTAAAATAGTCAAGCCTGCCTGATTAGAAATGGATTCGATCCTCTGAATAGTTTGTACGCTTGAAGGTGTTTTATAAAGAAGCAGTCGTGTTTATAAAGAAGCATTCGGCTTGTTTCAAGGTGTAACATAAAGAAGACCAGCTCCGTTAAAAAATAGCATAGCTTGAAATCTTTAAAACGAACTACTTATAGAACTACAGGTTAGACTCAATGTAGTTTTGAAAGTAGTCGACAGCGACAATATAGCCTAGCATCAAGCCACTGCATGTTTTAGAAAGTAGTTGTTAACCAGACGGCAGGCTAACATAAAGCCGCTGCATAACTTAGAAGTAGTCTGTAACCAGGCTGTGGGCTTACATCAAGTAACTATGAATTTAAAAGAAGTGCTAAATGTAACCTAAATAAAGCCTGTATTATAAATCAAATTACGCCCAGAAAACAGTTTCTTTGAAACAAAAGAAACTTTTTTTGATATATCATGATTATTGAATATATTATTATTTGTTTACCTGATTTAACTACGTCCATTATGCGCAAATATGGAAGCCTTTCTCAGACACTTGACACACACGCCTCCTGAACATCATAAAAAAATTGAGTGCCTGCTCCAATATTGAACACTTTCGTCCATGATCCAATCATACTTTCGTCCATACAAGTCCTGCTTTAACAGTATAGAACATTCTCATTAAGCCATACAGATTTGAAGGGCGGAACCTCCGAGGGTATACCTGTAAGGAAAAATACATTGTCAGTATAGGGGTGACATATTTCGGAGACATTTTTAAAATAAAAGAAGAAAAATGATGATATATTGTTTCGTGGTATGGTGTAAGAAACAAAGTGCTGTGCACCAAGGCACAAGTTTTTTTCGGATTCCAATAGGCATAACTGCGGAAAATCAAAAGATTTCGGAAAATCTCGTGCTGGGCATATAGTGATCTGTCAACATGTGAAATTATTATATTGTCAAAGAGAAGAAGGCAAATGTGGATAAGTATTTTGCGCCGTGGGCCTTTAAGTGCAAGTCAATTAGAAAATGCCCGGATTCGCGAGGAAAATTTTATGAGTGGTAAGTAAGAAATGTATGCGTTTCGAGTGTGAGGTTATGTTTGTGAGGTTATGTTTACCACAGTTGTAGCGGAAGAATTATTTGTGATTTATATTTATTGCAATCGTTTGTAATTTGTTTGCTTTCACTTTCTTTGCAGTGTAAGAACGGTGAGATTGAATAAAATATGACACTATATCCACTGTTGGAGTTCATCGGTATTATACACCCACCAAGGAATGGACAAATACAGTCGAAGGGACTTTTCCACGTGACTTGAGCTTCAAATTTTTTGACCTGAACTTTTGACTGGACCTTCAACTCTCGCCTAAAGGAAAGGACTCGTCAGTCTGGTGTCAGCCGTCGGGAAGACATCCACAATTCACCGAGCAGTATACAAAAATTAGTATCCCTTTTACATATTACCTTTTTCTACTGTTTCTAAATATTCATTTCTATTCAGTTTATATACTTTACTCAGTAGATTACAGATATATTCTTCCACCGGTTTCTTTTGTACAGATAAATAAACATAATAGTAAAACGGAAATAAGTGTTTACTCATTATTCCAACATCCGCTATTGTCACCGAGGGCACTGAGCTTACATTTTCACTCAAATCTATATCTTTAAGAGCATACGGATCAAAGTTTTCGATCTTTTCCAATTTTTGGATATATCGGATCTTGACGTCTCCATACTATTTTTCCAAATATTCACTCTGCATTTCGAAAAAACAAAAACAATTTTAAAAAACAACGGCAGTACATGCAAACTATAGGGGCATACGGTGGAGCTTATTCCCCCGAAGGCCGTTCGGAGTGCGTGACGTCACACGTAAGAATGCTCTATCTCCGTCCAAATACGTAAAGATGCGCATCTGCAGGTTATTCCATGAACTAATCATTCACTCGGTGAACAGAGTATCTACTCAAACGATTAAGAAACAGAAGGATGTGACGACATTCATCTAGACATTTCCGCTCTCTAAGAAATATATATTTATACATATTTTATTTATAATCAGGGTGGAGACATGAGCGGGAAACCGGGAAAGACCGAGAAAAAACGAGAAATTACCAAGAATTAAATTAATTTTTACTTTGTAAAAGGGAGTTGGTAAAAAAATCTAATTTTCCTTCGGACAAGGAATTTTTGATATGGTACGGGAATTACAAAAAAAATAGAAACTGGGATTTAGAAGAAAAAAATTTTAAAATTCCTGTTGCAAGTCAAAATTCATAAAAAGAGGAATTTATAAATAAGTATATTAACTTAAAAAAAACAACTCATTTTCTAAAAAAGTCGATTTTTTAACAATATACGTGAATTGTCAACGAAATAAATGAATTTTCAATTTAAAAAGACAAATTTATATTCAAATCGTTGGTCTTTGAGCTAGAAGAGGGCAATTTTCCACCCGAAATAGTTATATTTTCTACTGAAATAGTTGAATTTTTAGTTAAAAAATTGATTTTAAAGAAACAAGTTATATTTTTAAAAATATGTGAATTTTCATTTAACGCGATGAATCTTTCAACAGTAAATTTAATTTTCAACAAGAGATTTCAGCTTTCAACCGCCAGTAGTTGCATTTTTAAGAAAAAAGATAAATTCTTAAAGAAAATGTAAAAAAAATATATATTAATATATAATTTAGAAATATTCCCTTTTCGGAATACTACTTCTACTCGAAAAATTACTTGAAGCACACTTTTTTTTTAATTTCGAAAAAAGGAACTTTTAAATTGTGACGAAGTTTGACTTTGAACAGGGATTTTTAAAACTCTTTTCTTCTAAATCCCCCTTTAAATTTAAAAAAAAGTTCCGGTCCTATGGCAAAAATGACAAAAATAAAAAATAGGCTGTCGCGGACAATTGTCCAGGGGTAGTCCCGAAGGAACTAACCCCCAAGCGGAGGTGTGAAAACCGTGCCGAAAACTGAATGGCACCTGGGTGGGGTGTCTAGAACGGTGACTCTGGAATACCGGGCGACCTCTCAGAATACGCAACCTTATCCTTGCATGCGGGGCTCTACAAGGATGGACGAACCCCTTTCCCTAGCTTCTCGTGGGAACAACAATGACAACACCAAACATAGTTGTAGTAAGTGCGGTTCAAAACGACAGAACGCGCAGGGCTCCCGACAATGTGTCGGCCAACAATGCCAACCAATCTAGAGCTGGGGGAACCAATGAAAATGGATTCAATGCAATGGATCGGCCGGATCTCGCAACCTTTGGGTGGACGGAGCGACTGAATCACGACTTGCTAGAATGCTACGATGCGAGTGTGGCCCCTGAACGGGGTTACATGGCACGGCTACATGCTCTGTGGTGCGAGAAACACCTGGAGCTATCGCACTTTTCGCAGCAACGTCTGCGAAACCATGCTGAACTATTCCGAAAAAGGGGCTGTGTAAGCGGAACGCCCAATCTACCACAGCTAGAACAAGCCGGCAACAGAGAAAGAGAGGCGACACTAAGACCAACCGCGGGCAGGCATCCAATATATGAAGAGCGATGCTTTACGACCCGGAGAAGCATCAACACTAAGGTTTCTCTCAATCCTAAAAATCTGGCTGAAATGGATGACGAGCTTCGTGGACATTTTTCCGGAGAATCCGACCTTTGAGCTATCAATTATTGTGTATATAATGCAGCGAGAGCTTTGGCCGATGCGAACCGCAAAACAAAACAACGGTTGATCATAAGACCAAAAGACGAATGCATCAACTTGCCATAAAGATAGGCTGGGCAAGACAGTAGGCGTCCCGCATTCAGTGTGTGATTGGCTACATCATATCTGGCACGAATTTTACCGCCAAGGTTCGAAAGTTCGCGCGCGAACTCCGGACCCGTTATCACACACTTAACGAGTCAAAGCTGCTGACCATCAGGCAGCATATTGTTGAAAGAATACGGATACTATCCAACGCTAAGAGAAGTCTAGAGCGGAGGGAGAGGTGGGTCAGAGAAAATCAACAGTTTCTCTCTGACCCATCTCGACTCTTCCAAGACCCTCCAGTTACTGTAGAACCAGATTGTATCAAAACCTTCTGGTGGAAGAAGTTTTCTTCAACCCATCAGCATTTGGCCCGTATTTTCACCTCATACTTGAAGTCGGAAGAGCCGATTCCGGAATAGTTGGTGGAAGGGCGCACAATACTCCTGCCGAAAATAGGCAACTTAACTGACCCGAAGAAATACAGGCCAATAACTTGTCTGAACACACATTATAAGATATTCACAGCTATCCTAAATGATAGGATTGTTCGGGCAATTGAACCTGTGTGGCAAGAAATGTATGAACAACGAGGCTCAAAGAAAGGCGTAGCCGGATGTCGGGAGAACCTGCTCATTGATAGATGTGTCTGCAAAGATGCAGCATTCTACCAGCTAGTGTCTTTCAGGGCGACACCATGAGCCCACTCCTCTTTTGCCTTACAATATTTCCACTATCTCTAGCACTTCGCCATTCCGACGGATACTTGTGCGGCTAACATGCAGATCGAAAATACAAGGTCACTCATGTATTTTACATGGACGATCTTAAGATTTATGCTAAAAACAAAGAGCAACTACATCTAGCTCTAGGGATTGTCGAACGATATACTAAGGAAATTGGAATGGAATTTGGGTTAGACAAATGCGCCAAGGTTTATTTGAAGCGAGGAAAACCTAATGGCATCCCTGACGATCCTGAGTTCGTTGATAGAAGCGCTATACGACACCTTTGCGCTGGAGAGACTTATACATACCTGGGCGTGCCACAGAGCCGCATTCAGGATGTGACATCTATAAAGGATAATCTCCGAAGCAGATACAAACGTCTCATCCGAAAGATTTGGTCTTCCAAACTGTCGGCGAGGAACAAAGTATCTGCAACGGACATGCTTGTCGTCCCAATAGTACTTAATTCATTTGGAGTAGTTCAATGGACGAAGAACGAGCTCAGATCCCTTGATATCGGGACAAGAAAGGTTATGGACATGAACAAAAGCATGCATCTTAAGTCTTCCGTTCCGCGACTGTACATCTCACGCCGTTAAGATGGTCGCGGAATATTGAGTTTTGAATGTCTCCACAACAGGATTATTCTGGGTACAGCACATAGAGTTGCAAATGGAAGAGACCCTCTTCTTAAAATGGTCGGGAATCACGAAGAAGTGGGCAAAGGAGCGTTT
>NC_046665.1:5181750-5182754 GCF_010883055.1 Belonocnema kinseyi | reverse complement strand
AGCGAGGGCGCATACTTTGAATAAAATATTTGTTATCATTCTCTTGAAATAAATGGGTTTTTTTCTTGAAAAAATACCGGTTTCATATGTATACACCTGGTATATTCGAAGAGGCAGAACAAAATCTCGGGGATAACATCCTGGCAGGACATCTCGAACTGTCCGGTTTTGACATTGGTCATTGTGCTTCGGTTGACGGCCCTGATACGTGAGCAAAGTGGCGTAAACTATGTGTCTAGTTACGCTACTGATCGTCTTCGGAGCACAAGTGACCACTCTGCTCGCAGTGTCAGGGACGTAAATCGACGCACAATGACCAATGTCAAAACCGGGCAGTTTGCGATGTTCTGCCAGGATGTTATCTCCGAGATTTTGTTCTGCCTCTTCGAATGTATCTTTTGAATAATGAGTAGAATGTTGTATAAAAAATGTGGGTGTTAGAAAATAACTTAAAAATGACATATTCTTTTACACCTCTGGATCGTTTTACCCCCCCCCCCCCCTTCCCTTCCGCACCGGCCTATTGTTCTGCCAATTGCACGGAACATTTTCTAATTGTCTCCACATTCAACGCAGACAGATACCGCCCTTACCCTATGACTTATTTTAATCATTTTTTTTTACAACTTCGAATGAGTAAATAAACACCTTCTCTTCGGTACTACCCCTGGAGAAGCCACATTTCGTGATCAGTATATTCTCAATAATCAGGAAAATAGTGGCAAAATCGTTACCTAATAACTCGCCAAAAACGGCCTCGGCTCTCCGACTACTATAGCTAACTTCAAAGAATTGCAACCAGCCCTATGCACCGCCCGTGTGAGTGTATGCGGTAGTTTTTATTTTAGCATCCGGAGGAGTATCGTAGTTCAAATAAATCCAATAGATGGTATGTTAAGGTGGCAAATGACACCGTCTTGGGATGCAAAAATGAAACCCTCTGTACCAGACTTCAATCCGGGCGATTTAAGGAAAGCAAACGTTAGCTCACAAGACATTGACTG
>NC_046665.1:5180475-5181650 GCF_010883055.1 Belonocnema kinseyi | reverse complement strand
ACTTGAAATGTTTGGTATTGGATATTGTTGACAGATGACAATACGCCAATTAGCACAAATGGTAAGTTCCGACAGTGCCTACAAGCGTGCCTACTGGCCGCTGGATGTCAATACCGGTTTCATATGTATACACCTGGTATGTTTTGAATAATGAGTAGAATGTTATATAAAAAATTTGGGGTTTTGAAAATAACTTTAAAATTAAATTTTCTTTTACACCTCTAGATCGTTCTGCCCCTCCCCCCTTCCGCACCGGTCTATTGTTCTGCCAATTGCACGGAACATTGTCTAATTGTCTTGACATTCAACACAGAAAGATTAAGCCGTTACCCTATGACTTATTTTAATAATTTTGTTTACAACTTCGAATGGGTAATTAAACACCTTCTCCCCGGAACTATCCCTGGAGTAGCCACATTTGGTGATCAGTATATTCTAAAAAATCAGGAAAATAGTGGCAGATTCGTTACCGAATAACTCGCCAAAATCGGCCTCGGCTCTTAGGCTATAGCTGTTAAGAGGTCTAAAAGCTAGATCTTGTGGGCTGAAGCAAGCCTCATTGCCTTACTCTTTAGAGCGCAAATCTAGCTGTCTCAGGTCGAAGACCAAATACACCATTTCATGATGCTGATCTTCATAGGCTTTCCTCATTTGCATAAACAGATTTTTATCCTCTTCACACAGTTTGGCAATCCTTTCAGGTAGAAAAACGTAGAATTTATTTTCTATGATTAAAAGCGTTCTCGTTCCATATTTTGTTTTAGCTTCCTTAATGTCCGTTATTTCGTATCCCTTGTTAACTTCAAGATCTGTAAGCTTCTTTGTTGGAGGAAAATCTTCATTGCAAGTGGTTTTGTTTAATTTTAGGTAATCATTTTTTTTCTTCTACACTGCTTGTTTTCTTCAAGATTGACATTTTTAAATTTCTTTGTTAGAGTTTGTAACTCGGTTCGCACTTGAATGGCTTGTTTTAGCTCTTGAATGTTCTTTAGGAATACGTTTAAACGACAATTGACTCAATTTCCCTAGGAGCATTTAGAGGAGCGATATTAAGGTGAATGCCGTAGGAATGACAAGAGATGGTAATAAAGTACTCTTAGTGCCGCATTGTGCCTTTGAATGTAGGTCGTTCCCGCGTGTGTTGGACAACTAGATAGTATGTGAGCTAAATGCTC
>NC_046665.1:5172338-5180375 GCF_010883055.1 Belonocnema kinseyi | reverse complement strand
GACCACCCCTGGACAATTGTCCGCGACTGCCTATTTATTTTTGTAACCATATTCAGCAGAAACCCTTGGTACAGGGACCCTCTATCCGTAACCCGAGGACGCATTTGGTGGCTTTGTCATAGGTGCTTCGGTTTGATTCTAGAGGAATCAAAACCGAAATATATATATATGTATGTATATCCAATGTTTTGCAATATGATGTATCATAATTATTATCGGAAGAATTTAAACGAAACTTTGCGAAAGTCTTCTAACCTTTCTTCCGCTCGAAAAACAAATCCTTCCATGTAATTCCATTATGATGTTGGGTATTTCTTTGCAGCCCTTGATGGACCGAATGAACGGAAAAAATACGCTACAGAGTAACCTTATAGTATTCGCATAGTATCCCTTCTGTATCATGCAAGAAAACCTCAAAACCTTAAAAAAAAAGTAAGATGAATTTTTAATTTATTGCAATTCGGATTCTACGTTAAATATTCCGTGAAAAGATCACGGAATAATTGCAATAGTTGTTTTTGCAGCGCTAAAATTATGAAATATACAATTTCTGTCATTAACATAGGCTGAAGGCGACATAAAGCGCATCTTCCTTCAGTAGCAATATACAACTGAAGTGACTATGGATGCGCTTGAAGTCGCATTCCGTAGAAGTAATGTATTTTTAAAATTATTAACACTGAAAAAAACGATTGCAATTACTCCGTGACATGCTAGTGGAAAATTTGACATAGAATCTGAATTGCAACAAGTTGAATGTCAATCTAGCTGGTTTTTGAATAGTTTTTTCGGCATGATACAGAAGGGATACTATGTGGACACTATGAGGGCACGCTGTAGCGTATCCTTTCCTTTCTGGAAATTAATAATAAAAAATAATAAATATTAATTAAAAAATATAATAAAATTAATATAAAAAATAATAATAAAAAAAATTAATAATTATTATATTTAAAAAAAGAGTTTATGTACTTGCCAAGACTGATGACACTGATTTTGCAACTCGGCCATATTGGAAACGTAACTTGCAGGAGTTTTCTACTGTTTTCGACGGTTTTCTACGGGTTTCGACGTATATTAGGCCAAAAATGTATGATACGTAGACAATCTTCAAGATACGCGTAATTGAACAATCCTGTATACAAGTTGTAATTATAAAATATGTATAATGAGAAAATTCCTCAATTCAAAAAAAGTTTTAATAATTTAAAGAAAAATTTTTAACGAGTCGGATTGGTGACGTTCAGCTACTGTAAATAACTCTGCCCGCCTGGTACGTGACGAATACAATAAGACCATTATACGACCGTCGCATCACTCTTAAAAGGACCAAAATCTCTCAGTCTATCATCAGAGACGAAATCATTCAAATCGAGCCTGCAAATAGCCTAACACGGGCTGGCCTTTTTTTCGTCAGAGAATATTTTGAGATTTTCGATCGGTAGGGAAACATAGGAGACAATTAAAAATGCAACAAATTATAGCTGAAAGTGAAACTATGTAGTTAAACATAATTTTTTTTGTTGATCCTTCATTTTAGTTTAAAAAATCTTTTTTTAATAATTTATTTATGTTTAATTATATTACTTTCTATATTTCATTATATTTATATATTTGTTTATTTCAATTTTCTTTATTTGTTTATACTTGGTTTCTTTTACAGGTTTGAGAGTCTTCGTATAACCATTACAAATATTCTTACAAACAAGCCTTATACTACCATATCTTACGAACTATTCGCTTCATACAGTCTCAAATTATTATTCTTATTTCTTAATGCTTGCGACTTTGCCCCGGGCTTCCATTTCCTCTTACCATGATCAATTTCAAATTTTGACTCTAGTTCGCAACACTACTTCATAACTCTCCTTCTTTCGTATTCATTCTTGGCTTTTTTCCACTATCCTGTGCAACCAGCTCTCTCTCTCTCTCTCAGATCTTCTGCATGCATTCCTCCCCCTGACGATTTTCATTCAGAATCCATTTAATTCTCTCTTCTGTACTCCCCCCTCTCCCTTCGTCCCCTGTACACCTCTCTAAAACATGCAACCATGTTTCCTGCTCATACCTACATACTTTACAAACATTCTTTTCTTCATTTATCCAATACCTGCAAGCTCTTGTACCCTCTCCCTTTCTGAATCTCACTACTCTATTCCATTTGCTCTCCTTTTGATCTTTTTCAGGTTCTCCGGTTCCCCCTGCCCCTTAACTATTCTATACCAGCTGTTGTACCTTAAATCTGCGATTTTTTCCCATCTTTCCTCACCTTGCCTTGTCTTCATCTCTCTCTATTTCCTCCCACTCTGTACCCCTCTCATGTATACCACATTCACGCCTCATTTTATATCTCTCCCCCTCCTATTTTTAACGCCCCACGTTACTCCTTCTCTCTTTATACATAACTTTGAGGGTACACGCTTGTACAATTTTGCTTCCATCTCCCCTTGTTAGTTTCTCTTCGAAGTTCCAGGCTCTTTTCACTTGTCTCACCACTATTTTTTCTCGTCCTATTTTTTCCCTCAGCATATAACCTGGGCAACTCCAACTCACTCCCATAACCCATCTTAAAAATCTCTTATTCAAACTTTTAATTCTCTTATGTTCTTTCCATCCCAAAATTACCACTCCGTAGCTTAACAGTGGCCATACTAACACATGAAACCTCCACACTCATCTTCCAGTCGTCCTTGAACCTTCTTTTTGCTATAACCCATACTTGTTCCATTACTTTACTCGCGCATTCCAATCTCTTTCTCACCTGCAGCTCGCTTCCTCCTCTCGTTTCGAACCAAAATTCTGTGTAGCAAAACTTGTCAACCAACTCTACGACCACGCCATTTATCTTTCATTCGTACTCCAATCAACCCCTTTTATTTCTGAAACATATCACCTTGGTTTTGTGCATATTTATTGTTAAACCCTTATCTCTCTCTTATTCTTCGAACACTCTCATCAGCAAATTCGTACCTCTTTCATCATTCGCTAATAGCACTACGTCATCTGCATATGCTAGTGAATACATTTTGCCCCTTCCTAATGTTGTACCTCCTTTCCCTGTCATTTTCAACTGCTCCTCTAAATCTGCGAGAAGAATACTAAATAGAAGTGGACTCCAAGGACACCCTGTCACGCGGCCATTTTATTCACATTTAAATAAGGTCGTACAGGCCGCACACAAGAGTAATATAAAAAATTAATAGACACATACCTCCAGCCTAAACGATAAAATAAATAAAAGAAACACGATACGATAATTTCCGATAAGCGATAAAAAGCGATAAAAAGCCAGCTCAGTCCTTAGGTAGGGGGGGGAGGTCGTTGAAATAAAATTTGGCAAGACAATTTATAATAGAATAAGAGTATAATCGCAAAGAAAAGTAGATGATTACAGTTGTCCAATAATATGTTTACAAGATAACGCGGAAATACATAAGAGAGGTCAAATACGATCACAAAGATACCGGCGACATATGGAAAATATTGTGATAAAGTTAAACAATATTTAAAAGGGAATAATTGATTGAAAAACTAGGCGACATCCGGTAGGAAAAAGAGACAAATTAACATTAATTAACCGTCGACATATTTAATTCAGTATTCACTTGTTTAAAAAGGGGCGGGAGGGGGGGGGGTCGAAAAAATATAAGTGTATATAATAGTTAGTAAGAGAAACGCGTCAGTCTTGTCACTAGCTAAATCACAAAAAGAAAATGAGAAAACAACGGGTCAGGGTCGGGAAGTTGTAATAAAAAAGGGTCGAAACAGGGGTTAAAGGTGGTACTCACATCATACAAGAAAAGCAGGCGAAGAAAACATGAAATAATCCATAGGTCACTAAATTAAGAAAGCACTGGCCGAAACACGGGTCGGTAATCCATTAAAAGAAAAATTAGTCACTTAACATAGTGATCCAGCCAAGGGTCAATGAAATTTCAGGATTAACTAATTAACAGATAATAAAAGACCCGGTTGAGTCACCGAGACGCGTGCCCGACGTGTCGACCAAAGCACGAGGGAACTCCTTTACGAAGAGCGGGGCCGGAGAGACAAAGAAATTAACGCATAGAATTATACCAAGGATCTCTGCGGTCAAGAGAGAGATCGAAGATGCCACACACCGCTGGTCTGCTTCGCTGTTGTTCCTTCTCCTCACTTCCTTTCTTCCTTTGAACCTGTAGACCATTGTCCTCAGGCGCGAAATCTTCAACGTGTTGAATTCGAACCACAGGACTTGAGGCCGATAAGGGATGACTGATTCATGGCTGATGACTGGCGGACGGAACGGTACTGCGGTTGCAGGGGGGGGGGGGGTCCATCAGCCGTCGAACGATATTGAGAAATATACAGGCGTTAATAATTGTGTATTTCTCATGTTAGATAAATTTGACGGAAATGCCTGTCCACTGACGGACTTGGTGGCCATTTCGCCCTGGGTCTATTCTTAGGTTGTATACTAAGAATAACTCTTAATGATATTAAGATAAAAGATTATATTCTCAACGGTACGACAAATTTGGCCGAATTGCCCACCAATTGACCGTGTTTCCTCTATAGGTGCTGGAAACGGAAGCCTATTTATTTCAATTAATTTTCAAATTCATTATTTTTTTCAATTCATAAATTTATTAGTGAATTATATGTATTTAATTTTAATTTGATTATGGTATTTAATTTATATTTTATATTTCACAGTTATTCCGAAAGAATTAAAAAACATTCGGAACGAACATAAACAGTGGGACATAGGTGAAAATTCAGAATAAGCGATTGGGTCAGCGTGATATTTATTCGAAAAGAAATCGGAAACGGTCGAAACGAAGTAAACGCAGTGGGGCAGTTTGGTAAATGTTCGGAAAAGTGTCGGAAACCTTCATCAAGAGAAAGCGTTCGGAAAGAAACGGAAGCAAAGTTCACATAGAAATCGGAAAGGATCAGAATGATACTTCCTTTCTGACTCTTTTCGTTTCTTCCGCTAGGTTTCTCGGTACAGTTGAAAGACTTTGCTTAAAGGGGGCGCATGGATACCAGGCCGCGGCAGCCAATGGACGCTACTGAACAAAAATATCTTGATGACTCGCGATAGTGGTAAGGCTCCCTCCAACATAGAAAGATAAGAATGCTTAAGTATCAAGGCCGCGGAAATAAGAGACGCTGATGATAAGCACGATTAGTTTAACAGAATATTCCGGGTACAATAGTTGCAACTCCCTTATAAGGTCTCTATACTTCTCTTTCTTTTCATTCTCCTTGGCTATGATGCTTTTTTCAGCTGGTGCCGAAAATTCGATAAAGAACATGGTTCGCTTCTCGAAGTCAAGAAGAACCATGTCTGGCCTCGAGTGCGCAACAGAAACAATTTTCGAGAATATAAAATTCCAGTATATGCGGCACTTACCATTCTTGACAATTGACTCGATTTCCCTAGGAGCGTTTAGAGGAGTGATATTAAGGTTAATGCCGTAAGAGTGACAGAGATGGCAATAAAGCACTCTTAGTTCCGCATTGTGCCTTTGGATGTAGGTCGTTCCCACATGAGTTGGACAACTAGATAGTATGTGAGCTAAATGCTCGGGGTGTGCATGGCACGCCCTGCAGCTATCATCGGGAATGTCTTGGCTCAAAATGTGGCGACGGTATGTTACGGTGGAAATGACACCCTCTTTACATGCCAAAATGAAACCCTCCGTACCAGACTTCAATCCGGGCGATTTCAGGACAGCAAACGTTAGCTCACAAGACATTGACTGATCCTGAACATTTCTGTGGAAGGTACCGTGCATCCTCTTATCGAGGAGCTGTTCACGAAGGTTTTTCTCTTGAGCTTTCTTAATCCGGGCTTTCAGGAGTGAGTACTCGAGATAGATAAGATTTGATGCATTTTGCTCACCCCTAATACTGAAGTTAAGTCCGAGTGTTTCATCAGCCTCCTCCGCTGCTTTGTAATGAAACGCTCCTCTGCCCACTTCTTCGTGATTCCTGACCATTTTTAGAAGAGGTTCTCTTCCATTTGCGACTATGTACGGTTCCCAGAATAATCCTGTTGTGATGACATTCAAGACTCAATATTTCACGACCACCTTGACGGCGTGCAATGTACAGTCGCGAAACAGAATACTTAGGATGCATGCTTTTATTCATGTGCATAACCTGTCTTGTCCCGATATCAAGGGATCTGAGCTCGTTCTTCGTCCATGGAACTACTTCAAATGAATAGAATACTACCGGGATGGCAGGCATGTACGTTGCAGATACTTTGTTCCTCGCCGACAGTTCGGAAGACCAAATTTTCCGGATGAGACGTTTGTATCTGCTTCGGAGAGTATCCTTTATAGATGTAACATCCTGAATGCAGCTCTGTGGCACGTTCAGGTATACATAAGTCTCTCCAGCACAAAGGTGTCGTATAGCGCTTCTATCAAGGAGCTCAGGATATTCAGAATGTTCGACAATCCCTAGAGTTAGATGTAGTTGTTCTTTGTTTATAGCATAGATCTTAAGATCGTCCATGTAAAATACATGCGTGACCTTGTACTTTGGAGCTGCAGGTTTGCTGCACAAGTACCCATCGAAATGGCAAAGTGCTAGAGATAGTGGCAATAATGTAGGGCAAAAGAGGAGTGGGCTCAAGGTGTCGCCCTGAAAGACACCTCTTTGAAAGGTGACCTTGTTAGTTATCACACGATTTTTTCCAGATAAGATAGTAAATCTGGTCTATGGGAGGTCGAATCGAAAGCTTTCCGATAATCAACCCAGGCGATCGATAGGTCACGCTGGTAGAATGCTGCTTCTTTTTAGACACATCTATCGATGAGCAGGTTCTCTCGGCATCCCGCCACGCCTTTCTTTGAGCCTTGTTGTTCATACATTTCTTGCCACACAGGTTCAATTGCCTGAACAATACTATCATTTAAGATAGCTGTGAATATCTTATACAGTGTGTTCAGACAAGAGACTGTCCTGTAATTCTTCGGGTCTGGTCCCGGTGCGAAATAGTTCTTCATCCCTCCTAATACTTTTTTCACCTCCTCGAGATGGGTCGAGATGGGTCAGAGAGGAAAAGTTGATTTTCTCTGACCCGCCTCTCCCTCCGCTCTAGGCTACTCTTAGCGTCAGATAAAATGTTCACGAAGCTCGTCTTCTATTTCAGCCAGATCTTTAGGCTTGAGAGAAACCTTGGTGTTGATGTTTCTTGGGGTGATAAAGCATCGCTCTCCCTCTATTGGATGCCTGCCCGCGGTTGGTCTTAGTGTCGCCTCTCTTCGTAGCACTCTAGCGGGAGCCCTGTGCGTTCTGTTGTTTTGAACCGCACTTACTACAACTATGTTTGGTGTTGTCATTGTTGTTCCCACGAGAAGCTAGGGAAAGGGGTTCGTCCATACTTGTAGAGCCCCGCATGCAAGGATAAGGCTGCGTACTCCGAGAGGTTGCCCGGTATCCCAGAGTCACCGTTCTAGACACCGCACCCAGGTGCCATTCAGCTTTCGGCACGGTTTTGACACCTCCGCTTGGGGGTTAATTCCTTCGGGACCACCCCTGGACAATTGTCCGTGACTGCCTATTTATTTTTGTAACCATATTCAGCAGAAATTCTTTGTACAGGGTTTTTACTGTTTTTGATAGTTTTTGAGATAGTACTTGGAATGAAACCATCGAAAAAAATTTCCGAGCGTCATTATTGCTAATAATTGAGTTGTTAGGTACCAAAAAATCGGGCTTTCGCTCGAGCGCTCGATATTCCGTCAAACATCTGCCACCACTTGCTACTACATCTACGCGTCTCATCTATACCCTGTCCGTGAGCCGAGTCTACGACTTATCTCCTGCTGTGAGAATGAACTGATATGTGGAAAGGGAAGATTTCGTGAGTCTTCCCTCTCTCCTAGAAGTCGCGTCTGTCGGTTCGACTTCGACAGCTTGTCCTGAGAAAAGGGACCTTTTTAACATCCCTTAAACATTTAAACAAGAAAAATGGCATTCCCTAATGAACAGAAACGCAAGGGATGTTCTGATTGAAATATCATGCTAGGAAATGAC
>NC_046665.1:5160295-5172238 GCF_010883055.1 Belonocnema kinseyi | reverse complement strand
TATAACTTGCGGGTGTTAGCCACAGTTAACTTATATAACAAATAAAATTGTTATAGTTAATTTCTTTAAAATTTGTGGTTGCGCATCGAGGAGGAATGAGATTTTATGATCTGTGATACAAAATTTTATTGGTGAAATTGTCCTACTCTATTTTATACATTATATTTGCCCTAAGCTAAACTTATTATATAAAAAGAAAGAAACAACGCTTTGGTTGAAATTGCAGTATGCGTGCAATATCGGTTTATCCGTATTAATAATATTCATATAAGTCGCAGCTTAATAATTAGAGAGGAACATTCAACTCTTAAACATAATGGTTCGCTATTTTTCAAAGTTAACCTTACGAAGTTCACTGAACTCTATTTACATACAGTTGTCTGCACTGGAGACCCTTTTTCTAAATTTACTGTTTTAGTAATCCGCAATGATCATCGATTATCGTTTTATTTTCTCACAAAAGAGGCACAGTGGAAACTCATTAAAATTTCGCACTTCGCTTTTATTTTGGTGTCCTCACGCAGGGCAAGAGGTGTCACCTGTCCACTAAGACTGTGTTAGCATGCTATTTGGATAATTGACCTGAGTCGAGGCGCTCTAGGACTACAGGTGTTCGTCTACCTGATTGCGAGGATTAGGACGAGGTAAGGCAATTCAATGCTCATAGATTTATTTGTCGATATCTGGATATTTCCAGTTCTAGAAATACTGCCTCTACAATTCTTTTATTTTGAAAGGGAAAGTCTCTTGGACTCAGTCTCCTTAGAAATATTCTCGTGTCTGCCCATAAAGGTTTAGGGTTCTCGAAACAAGTTTTTATATTTCAGAATCCAACTTACTTGACCAAAGTTGATGGGTATACCATGCCTTGCTTCTCGATTGAGTGGTAAAATTTTATCTTTGACAATATTTCAATACTTGACTGAGTGGCACTTTGCCATGAGATCTAATATTTTCTCAAAAGATAATATGTTGACGTTTTTCGTCTAAGTCAATTTAGTCCGTTGGATTTCAAAATAATTATCAAAAATAAAAATTTGGACGTTTTCCGTCAAAGTTCAATAATGTGCTTTATCGGACTTAGAAAATTTTTCAATAAGATTTTGGACGTTTTTCGTTAAGGTCAAATTGGCCTTTTTAGGACTTAGAAAGATTATCGATTTTTAAAGAAATAAATCTTAAAGCGCAAAATAGAAGTTCCCGGAGGAAAAGTAGCCAAGTGTGGCGTACAAAAAGGAAAACGGACTTTAAAAAAGATTACTCTTGGGACCGGGTACACAAGGTATTCTAGCTTCCGCCTCAGAGTTCTTTTCTCTTACTAATATTCTGTAAACTTAGGTTTTTAGCCTAAGTTAGCAAAGTATTAGAAGATACTTGATGCTAGTCTCGTTTATTTGATAAAAAACGGCTCCTAAAGCATAATTGCTCGCATCGGTTTCAAGATAATATTTTCTTTTTGGATCGGGAAAATATAACATGATTTCCGTGCCGAATAGTTCTTTAATTTTTTGGAAACTTTTTTATGCTTCTTGAACCCAATTCCATTTAGTCCCCTTTTTCATTAATTTTAAAAGTGGCACTATCTCTTTTGCATGTTTGTCACTGAATTTAGAGTAAAAATTTATTATACCTAAAAATCCTCTGAGTTGCTTTATGTTCTTCGGTGTTGAAAATTTGTGTCCAGCAGGTCCAGCAGTGCGTTATCCAATCCTCTTACCAGTGCAGCGGTACTTATTTTCAATCCAAAGCGTACGACTTTAAATTCATAGCTTCGTCCTCTGTACTGAAAAGCGGTGTATTAACGCGAGTCTTTATGTAAAGGCACCTGCCAAAAGCTGCTTGTCATATCAAGATTTGACATGATATTCATACCTTTACATTTGTGAAACAGTACTTCTGCTAGTTCTGGGAATTCCCAGTCTTCGATCAGGATTTCATTAAGTTTTCAGGCCCCTCTCGCACTTCTAACACAAGTTCATATTTTGTTAATAATCCGGGCTTCCAGCGAAATACTCGGCGATACTTCCATAGAATTTTTCCAAGTTTCTCCCGCTCATCTAAATTCAAATGCAAGTTCTCATTTATTTCTTCTTCGACTTCCGCCCATAGAATATTTGCAGATAGTGAGGTATTGACGGTCTTCCATTTAAATATGGGAAGTTTAGAGTTTTCGTGTCCAAGTCGATTTGTATTTTGTGTTCGTCTAAAAGATCGATTCCAATAATGCAAGCTCTTGCGAGTTTCGGTACAACCAAGAAAGAAAATTGTACCAACGCGTTAGGTAACTGCACGTCGGCAAAAATTTTTCGATTGTTAAATGGTGTACGGTGAACTGGAGATTCAGGTGCACTAGAGATTTAGGTGAATTGGATATCCAGGGAAAGTTCAGGTGTGGAGTCAGTGGCAGCGGTTTTGATTATTTACGACGGTGAGAACAATAACCTAAAAGGGAAGAACACATTTCAGCATATTTCAAGGTATGTACGGTATAAATAATGAAAGCCTCGTCATATTCGGCGGATAGGCTTATAAATTCGAGCGATAGACAATATGGCGAAGGTGATTTTGGTGATAGAGGTAGAAGGGGTAGTCGGAGCAGTGATCTAGTTGAAAATGCGAAGCAAGGTCAAGAACTCAAACTGCAACACGGATTAAATCATTTTGAACAAAATCAAGGTCGTGAAACACACAATCATAGTTTTTTCAGTAAACAATGATAGAGAGAGACCGCAATAAATGTCGGTGTTTGCGAGTGAGTGAACAATTCGAACGCGAGCGTAGTAATTGGCTGGCAGATTTCGATAACGTGGGACGTTAGTCGCCAGGTGATCGAAGCCAATATCATACCGCGAATCATTTCTACCTTGAAACACCTTCAAGAACCGGAAAGGCTAGCGAACCGGGATCGTACAATGTACTACGATATCCAAGTAATCACGGGTCTGAACAAAATATCCAGGCGTTGGGGCTTGAAAATCATTATCAGTATCAGACTTTGAACAGCTTTCGCGGGCAATCGACGCCGTATCTGCGCATGCGTCATGAAGATCACCGAATGACAGGCAGCGTGATACAGAACGAAAATCGAGAATCTGGTATCGTGTATGCGAAAATGGAGGCGGTGCGTATAAAAATGTATTATTATGACGATATGGATCCGAATGGAAACACACGTGATTATTCCGAATGTCGAAGTCGTGAATATCAAGCATTCAATAAAAATCAACGTGATTGTAGCGATCGACGCGACGCAATTTACAGTTTTTCGGAGAATGAAGACAGAGCAGATCTTCAATTTTGCACGAATGGATTCCGACAGGCCGATCGAGCCAGAGCTGAAGGGTGCGGTGGTTCGGTTAAAACTGTTAGTGACCTTCTGGCTAAATTAATTGTTGACAGTCCGAAATTACGGATTGAAAATCCTTCACTGTTAAGGGCGTTAGTGGGTGCTAATGCGGAGGCACCAAAATCGGAGTCTGAGAGTGGACATCGTTTTATACAACCTTCAGTTTCGAAGGTTAAGAAATTTAATGGTAAAAAAAACCACGAGCGGCGGAGATTTGGCTTTAGGACATCGAGGATATGGCCAAATTATTTAAATGGGAATCAGCGACAATGCGGAAGGCGGCGTTCACAGGTTTATTGGATACGGTTTTGTGAGTGGTGGTCTGCGAAACGTCACCTAACTACGTCGTGGGACGATTTCAAAAGAAGTTTCCAAAGAATTTTTATTCGTGACCATTCAATTTCGGAAATTTTGAGATAGCTATCCGACAGAAAACAGCAAAAAAATGAAGATACCATGACATATGTGGTAAATAAAATGTATCTGTGCAAAAAATTAAATTTAGACTTCACGGAGACCAAAAAGCAAATCCTGTCTGATCTGTGGTCTAGGGATTTGTACTTACAGTTAAGTGCACGTAGACACGTTTCAGAGCACGAATTTTTGGACGACCTCATTTACTTAGAAGGGAGAATTACTGTCAGGAGTCAACTTAAAGGTAAACCCTAAGAAAGAACTGATATGCCCATTAGAGAAAAATAATGTATTATGCTACAAGTTCAAAAAGTCGGGACCCATCCGTGAAATATGCCCTGAACTTCCAATGGTTATCGATGAGAAGGAAGAAACGAAATCCACGGAGGTGGTTAACACTAGGCCTACTTAAAAGATGTGATCGTCAATCATAAGTATCTGATGACAGGATATGTTTACAGCGGCGGTTCTGACTGTATAATCCGAGATACAGTAGCTAAGGAGTGTGGATTTTCCATCCGAAAAACAACGGGGATCACATGCTATCGGGAGTTGTCGGACTTCAGGAAATCGACGGTGTGGTGGGGGATACAATTCCAACCTTGGTGGTCCCAGATGAAATGGTTCCCATGTCTCTAATGGTGGGTCGAAGGTGGTTGAACCAGCCAGGGATAAGGACTACCTCGGAAGAGGGGCAGATTATGGTTCTGGAGAACCCCACGCCTAGTAAAGGAATTACTAGTTGGAGCAGTGAATGACTCCGAAAAATGGAGCCGTGGTTATGCTGACTCAGAGCATATCTCCTAAATCAGCTCATTTCGTTGATGTCAGATCATCATCCGGATCAACGGAGATATTGGTCGCCAATTATGAAGAAAAAGTGGAGATTGTAAAGGATGGAGATCGGTTGCTCAAGGACATCGAGAGCTTTGAACAGCCTCGACTCCTGGAACCTCGACGGGAATCTTTGCAAGAAGAACACTTGAAATTTGGAGTGCAACAGTAAAAAATGGAGCGGTAGCGAGTAGTGGAACTAGCGAACAAGCATAGAAGAGCCTTTTCAATTAATTTGGAGGAACTAGGCTGTACAACTCTTACGAGAGTAGAGATACGAAAAAAGGAGGGAGTCAAACCTATCCGACGACCACCGATACGAGCTTCGAGCGCTGAAAGGCTAGAAATGCAACGAGTTATCAAAGAATGTAAGAATGCAGGAATTGTGTTTCAGACATGAAATAACCCTACGTTAGTCTAGCCATGCTGGTCAAGAAAAAGAATGGAGAAAAGCGCAGGGTGATCGATTTTCCAGCGTTAAATGCTCAAACCATTAAGCAAAGTTTCCCATTACCTAACGTGGACGGACAACTGGGATATCTAGCTGGGAGCAACATATACGCGACCTTGGATCTTGCACATGGATATTTACAAGTCCCTGTAGCACCGGAAGATCGGGAAAAAACAGCGTTTGTCACACCGGATGATATTGGCGAGCTAACTAGAATGATGTTTGGCCTGATGAACTCACCATATTAATTTGGTCGATTAATGAACAAGGTCTTGGGAGGGCTGAAAAATAAGGTGGCCTTAGCGTACGTAGATGATATTATCATCCCAGCAAGGAATTCCATAGACCTGATGGAGCAACTACACACAATTCTTGAGGCACTGGAGAAGGCGGGATTCACATTGAATCCAGTTAAATGTTTATTTGGCGCACTAGAGTCGTTCTATCTTGATTATAGAATTTCTGCAGATGGAATACGACCGGGTCTGCAAAAGTTAGACGCAATGCGCGATTTTCCAGAACCACTAGTGTTCATGATGTGCGAAGATTTATTGGACTCAGTGGATTCTTTCGACGGTTTGTTCCTAGATTTGCGGAAAAAAGCGAACCTTCGACAAGTTTGACTCAGGTGGGTGTTCCTTTTCAGTGGACGAAGAAGGAAAAATAAGCATTCGAGGATCTAAAGAAAAACCTGCTTGTGGATCCTGTGTTGGCACTTTATAATCCTGCATCTGTCACGGAGTTGCACACTGATACAAGCGTGTGTGGCTTTAGCAGTATTCTAATGCAGAAGGGATCAGATGGCTTCTTTCACCTTGTGTACACTGTGAGCAAACAAACGACACATGTCAAGAAGATGTATGTCTAAGTTGGAATTGATGGCCGCAGTGTGGGCCCTTGACCGTTTACGAGCATTTTTAGTGGACATTGAGTTCACAGTTGTGACGCATTGTCAGACATTAGTTTATATTAATGCCAACGCCACGAAGAATCCACCAATTTCAAGATGGTAGGAATTAATCCAGGAATATACTTTTACGGTGAGACATAGACCTGGAACGAAAATGGTGCATGCAGATGCGCTTAGTCGAGCCCCGGTTTGGGGATCTCATTAACTCCTGGACAGAGGATTTGAATCAGCGAATGGTATCCATCGCGATGACTGAGGAAGAGTACGGTTTGGCGATGCACAGATCTGATCCGGAGCTTATTCAATTGGCCAAAATACTAGAAAAGAAGGATGAAGATAGAACAAAAGCGGAGAAAGAACGAGTCTGCGGATTCAAGATGAAGCAGCAACTGGTCTACCGAAGAGAAAGTGATGTAGAGAGCAAGACGCGGTGAAAGAAGATACCTACTGGAGAACCGGAAACAGCAAAAACGGAACGATGGCGAATTGGGGTGCTGAAGCCTAATGTGAAAGTCGATTGTGGTGACATACCATGATCTCCGAGGACTTTGCGCTGTATATAGAACAATGGCAGAGATCAAGAGGTATTTCTGGTTTCCTAGGATGAAGAGGTATGTACGTAGGCATATTTCCATGTGTCCTGATTGTGTTTTAACCAAATGTCCGACAGGAAAGAAACCAAGTAAGTTTCATCCAATTCCACCTAGTAATAGGCCCTTTGAAGTAATCCATGTGGATCATTTGGTACCCTTTGTAAGGAGTCGGCGAGGGTGATCTTATTTGTTAGTGGTTACCGATAACTTCACTCGGTTTACCATCTTGAAGCCTGCGAAAGATACAACGGCGTAAGAAGCAGCAAAGGCGATGGAACAGATATTCCGGCAATGGGGTGTTCCGAAAAGGGTAATATCGGATCGTGGAACTGCTTTCGCGGCTAAGGTTTTCGAGGACTTCTGCAACAAGTACGGTGTGAGACACACCTTAAATTCACCTAGATACCCTCAGACGAATGGGATGGTTGAACGTGTCAACCGAACGAATAGCCGACGTTGAATGTCAGACGTTGAAATTCATCTCAAACTAGCTCGATCAAAAACCACTGGGCGCAGTCCTTTTGAAGCGTTGCATGTGTACCAACCTCGATACGACGAAGGACGACTCAGTAATCTTGGGGCAGAAATCGTGAGGGATGAAATCGAGACATTGGAGCAGATTCAGAACGAAGTTCGATACAAAATCGAAGACGAACAGATAAAAATGAAATAACGTGAGGACAAAAAGCGTTGCGACTATGACGAATACCAGGCTGGAGAAGTTGTAGTTGTGAATCGAGCAATCAAAAGTACTGGAGACACAACGAATCGGATGGAAAATGTATGTACGATGTTTGTTACTTTAATTATTGACGTGCGCCGTTTAAATTTCAGAGCACGCGAGATTTAATATTTAAATAAATAGTGTTTCATTTTTCTCAACACATATTGTCCGGCGCCTCGACTCAGCGCATTGCTCAGGCGAAGTTCCTACGTTAAAGATTTGTTCGATTCTGGCTGTTTGTCGTTATTCAAACCAGCCGAGTCGAACGTAGCGAAGCGTGACGAGTATATATCGACGCACTGTTGTTTAGACATCGAGTGTTCGTGTATGAAGACGTTGAATGGGTTGGGTTTCGCTTTGCTTAACCTAACGCCGTTTGATACTTCAATGTGAGCATTTCATACGTGGAGCTGCTCCATTTTCGCAATTTTAGAACCACAGCTGCTCGTTGTTTAAACGAAGCACGTGTAGTATTTTCAATAGTAAAAGTTCTATCTTACCGATGCGCTGTGATTCGTATTTCGTTACGTACCCGATACAAAAGTGAAACAGTGTATGTCTCGCTGTTGTACATACTCTACAAACATTCTCTTCTTCATTCATCCAATACCTACATTCGTTTATATCCCCTTCCATTTTGAATCTCACTACACTATGCTATTCGCTCTCCTTTTTAATCTTTTTCAGGTACTCTGGTTCCCCCTGCCTCGTAACCATTCTAAACCAGCTGTTGTACCTTGTATCTGCGATTTTTTCGCATCTTTCTTTACCTTGCTTTGCCTTCGTCTTTTCCTCTATTTTCCCCCACTCTCTACGCGTATCTTGTATACCTCATTCAAGCCTCATTTCATATCTCTCCTCCTCCCATTGTGAACGTCTTACGTTACCCTTCCTCTCTTTATCCATCACCTCGCGGGCACACGCATGTACAATTTTGTTTTCTTCTCTTTTTCTTAATTTCTCTTCAAAGTTCCAGGCTATTTTCACTCGCTTGGCTACCATTTTTTCTCGTCTTTCTTCTTCCCTCATCGCATAACCTGGGCAGCTCTAGCTCACTCCCATAACCCATCTCAAAAATCACTTATTTAAACATTTAATTCTCTTATGTTCTTTCCATCCCCAAATTACCACTCCATAGCTTAACAGTGGCCATACTAACACATGAAACATCCACACTCATCTTCCAGTCGTCCTTGAACCTTCTTTTTTCTATACCCCATACTTGTCCCATTATTTTACTCGCACATTCCAATCTCTTTCTCATCTGCTGCTTGCTTCCTCCTCTTGGTTTGAACCAAAATCCTAGATATCAAAACTCATACACCAACTCCACCATCACTTTGATTTCTAAAACACATCATCTTCGTCTTGTTCACATTCACTGTTAAACACTTTTCTCTCACATATCTTCAAACACTCTTATCAACAGATGCATACCTGTTTCATCATCCGCTACTAGCACTACGTGATATGCATATGTCAGTAAATATACTTTGCCCGTTCCTAATGTTGTCCCCCCTTTCCCTTGCCTCTCCAAGTTCTCCTCTAAATCTGCCAGAAGAATACTAAATAGAAGTTCCTTATCACCCTTATCTTAGTATCCAAAAATATTTCTTTTATCCTCTCTATTAAACCTTCGATTACTCCTCTCTCTTTCATGCCTGCCCATAGTACCCTTCTGTTAACCATCTCTTTTCTACTAGCCGTTTGGTTGTGTGGTATACGTCCCTTTTCTTCTGCCTGTCTTTCCAACCTCCTTTTAAGCAATTCCGCATAAATTTTGTATTCTACTTATATGAGTGTGATACCTCTATATTTTCCCACCATTTTACCTTCTCCTTTCTTAATCAACGGTACTACCAGCCCTGTCTTTTACTCCTCCGGCCACCTGTCTCCTTTTCATACCTTGTTGCAAATCCTCTGTATATCTTCCTTCACCCCTAATCCTCCATATTTCAGTGTTTCATTTTCCAAGTCATCTATCCCTGTTGCCTTATTTCTTTTTAATGTTGTAATCGCCTCATTTACCTCATCCCTAATAATGTCCTTTTCAATATCCTCATCTCTATCAACCACTTTTCTTCCTTCTCCCTTTACCCTATATTCCGCTTCTCCCAACATCCCCTTAAAGTTCTTCGTCCACTTTCTCATTTCTATTTCTTCATTTATAGTCTTCCTTTTTTCTCTTTCCCTATTTATCGCTTCTTATTTCCTCCCTTCTTTTACCGCTTTCTCTACCTTTTCCATATACTTTTGTTTCGCCTTCTGTCTTCTCTCCTACATCCTATCTTTACTTTGCCTGCATTTATCGTCCCAACAGTCTCTCCCAAATCCCCCTTATTTTTCCCTCTGTCTCGCCTCTGCACTTTACCTCCTTTTAGTTTTTCTAGCGTGTGTCTACTCCTTCCTCTTCCAAACCCCCTATCTTCTTGCTTTCTATTTTTTCTCGTAAATCTATCCACTTTTCCTCCCCTCAAATGCCCATTTTCAATTTCTTCTGTCTCTTTCCTCTTCACCCTACTGCGTTTTAGGCCATTACATCTCATTGCCGCGATTACTGGAAATTTTTGCAAGACTATCATGTTGCTCACTTCCATTCTGACCATCAGCCTCCTTATTCTTTCTTCTGCCACAAAATTTACGGTTTTATGCAGGGCATTTTCATATTTTCATGTACGCAAAAAGCGATGAATAAATACCAAATCTTTTCATATTTCAAGTTGCACGATTGAAAACTGATAAAGATTCACTTTTTAGTGCCACAATATTTCCCTAGCCTAAGGGAAATAGTGGCAAATAAGGATAAATATGAGATTATGATTACGCAGGTTATATTTATTCACACGGACGTCTAGAAGTAAGTAAGTCAATGTAGTCTGCATAAAATCTAAGGCTACTTTTTGATTTTCTACTTTTTACCCAAACTAGGGAAAAGGAGAAGCTCTGCATGTACGTTTTGAGGCTACGCTTGTACTAGGCGACCCTAGATACCTGAATTTCTATTTATTCACAAACTTAAATCAACCTTTGTGTGTATGAACACACCCTGTGTGAAACCGTGAATTTTTTTCAATTTTCTACTGTTTCCCCTAGGCTAGGGAAAATACGATGGCCTGTAGATTGCTTTTGAGAACAAATTTGAATTCAACTACTCAATAAACATAAAGGTTCGTATCACCTTGTCACCGTACAAATATAACATTAGTAAGTCCCAGCATTCTCTTGATTTTAAGTTTTTCTCCTAGGCCAGGTAAAAAATCTGACGCTTAGGGGAACTTCGAAATTCTGATTTGGTTTGAGCGGCTCAAAATACATTAAAGTGCATGTATTAGCTGCAAAGCACAGACATTCTGTTTTTTCAATTATCACCTTCTCAGATTCCCGAATTCCCTAAATTTTTCACTTTTTCCCTAAGCCAGGGGGAAATTTCACCATTAAATCTCAATTTTGAGGTCTGATTCGGATACAGCGGCTCAAAATACAAAAATTTCCACAAATTTAAAGAAATTTCTAAATTACATTTTGGGTCATTTATCTTCAGATGTCATCAATTATCTCTAATATTACCATAAATTACCAAGAATATTCATAAAGCACCCCGCACCAAATGTACAGTAAATGGCTTTTTGTGAAAAATTCTAAAAAAAATTTTTACTATTACGCTTGCACAATTGTATTACAATAGGACGGGCGATACAATTGTTCAACGTAAATGAGGAACTAGATGGACGTACAGTGAATTCAATTTACAAAATGCCATAAATATTGAGGGAGTTTCAAGCAGAAAAGTTAAACCTACAAATCTCTTTCTGTTGACAAGCTGCGCGCAGTAAATAAAAACTTGAACTTTTCACTTTAAAGCTACTATTTTCATAATTTGATTCACCCTTCTTTGTATGGTATACCGCATAATCTACTAAAATTTTCAAATCTATTGTTATTCAGGTTGCTCTTGCAAGTTTTTTTGAAACTGATGAACAAGGTGCATCAACAAGTATACTGGCTGAAGAAAGAATGTTAGACTCAAGTACGGATGAATCTACTGGTAGCGAAGCTCAATTAAAGAGTATTAATCCTGTTGGATCAATTTCAAAATCAAAACCAAGGATTGCTACCATTAAGGATTTACAGAAGAAAGATAGTAGTTCTGATGAAGAAGAAGGCCAAGCATTTTATGCTGGTGGTTCAGAAACAAGCGGTCAACAGATATTGGGTCCAGGCAAGAAGAAGGATCTCATAACTGAAATGTTCAAGTCCTGTCAAGAACAATCTTTGTCGCTGGAAAATGAAACTGCTGTTGAACCAAGGCCTAGTACTTTCAGCGGAATTGGATACAAATTGGGACAAACAAGTAATGATGCTGAAGGTATGTATATAAAAATAATAAAAATAAAATAAAAGAATAATCAAAATATTCCAGCACGTAATATTTTTTGGTTTTACGAGAATCAGTAGCAAAAAAGTTTCTGACGTTTTGAAAATCTTCAGTTTGGTATTTAGAAGATTAAGTAGCCATAGAGGCATAAGAATTAACCTAAAAATGGATAAATAACAATATTTTCGAAATTTTTCGTCACACTTTTCAGCAGATGTTCGCGTCTTTCTGAGTCTGGGCAAAAGACCATTTTCCCTCCAACTTAAAGTACTATATCCTCGAAAAGCTATTTTTAA